>NW_006785225.1:4136164-4167180 GCF_000442215.2 Lipotes vexillifer | reverse complement strand
ATTTTGGTGGGGGCCAAAAAAAATAAAAAAAAAAAAAAAAAAAAAAAAAAAAAAAAAAAAACTAAAAGCTGGTTCGTTGAGAAGAAAAACAAGATTGATAAACCTTTAGCCAGACTCATCAAGAAAAAGAGGGAGAGGACTCAAATTAATAAAATTAGAAATGAAAAAGGAGAAGTTACAATGGACACTGCAGAAATAAAAAGCATCATAAGAGACTACTACAAGCAACCCTAGGCCAATAAAATGGATAACCTGGAAGAAATGGACACATTCTTTGAAAGGTATAACCTTCCAAGACTGAACCAGGAAGAAATAGAAAATATGAACAGATCAATCACAAGTAATGAAATTGAAACTGTGATTAAAAATCTTCCAACAAACGAAAGTCCAGGACCAGATGGCTTCACAGGTGAATTCTATCAAACATTTTGAGAAGAGTTAACACCTATCCTTCTCAAACTCTTCCAAAAATTTGCAGAGGAAGGAACATTCCCAAACACATTCTACAAGGCCACCATCACCCTGATACCAAAATCAGACAAAGATATTACAAAAAACAGAAAATTACAGACCAATATCACCAATGCATATAGATGCAAAAATCCACAACAAACTACTAGCAAACACCCAATAAAGATGTTTAAAAAAAAAATACTAGCAAACAGAATCCAGCAACACATTAAAAGTATGTGATCAAGTGGGATTTATCCCAGGGATGCAAGGATTCTTCAATATACGTAAATCAATCAATGTGATACACCATATTAACAAATTAAGAATAAAAACTAAATGATCATCTCAACAGATGCTGAAAAAGCTTTTCACAAAATTCAACACACATTTATGATAAAAACCCTCCAGAAAGTAGGCATAGAGGAGACCTACCCCAACATAATAAAGGCCATATACGACAAACCCACAGCAAACATCATTCTCAATGGTAAAAAACTGAAAACATTTCCTCTAAGATCAAGAATGTCCACTCTTGCCACTAGTAAGCAACATAGTTTTGGAAGTCCTAGCCATGGCAATCAGAGAAGAAAAAGAAATAAAAGGAATACAAATTGGAAAAGAAGTAAAACTGTCACTGTTTGCAGATGACATGATACTATACATAGATCATCCTAAAGATGTCACCAGAAAACTACTAGAGCTAATCAATGAATTCGGTAAAGTTGCAGGATACAAAATCAATGCACAAAAATTTCTTGCATTCCTATAGACTAACAACAAAAAATCAGAAAGAGAAATTAAGGAAACAATCCCATTCACCACTGCAACAAAAAGAATAAAATACCTAGGAATAAACCTACTTAAGGAGGTAACAACTCAGAAAAGTATAAGACACTAGTGAAAGAAATCAAAGATGACATAAACAGATGGAGAGATATACCATGTTCTTGGATCAGAAGGATTAATATTGTGAAAATGACTATACTACCCAAAGCAATCTACAGATTCAATGCAATCCCTATCAAATTACCAGTGGCATATTTTACAGAACTAGAACAAAAAACCTTAAAATTTGTATGGAGACACAAAAGACCCCAAATAGCCAAAGCAATCTTGAGGGAAAAAAACAGAGCTGGAGGAATCGGACTCCCCGACTTCAGACTATACTACAAAGCTACAGTAATCAAGACAATATGGTACTGGCACAAAAACAGAAATATAGATCAATGGAACAGGATAGAAAGCCCAGAGATAAACCAATGCACCTATGGTCAACTAGTCTATGACAGAGGAGGCAAGGAGATACAACGGAGAAAAGACAGTCTCTTCAATAAGTGGTGCGGGAAAACTGGACAGCTACATGTAAAAGAATGAAAGTAGAACACTCCCTAACACCATACACAAAAATAAAGTCAAAATGGATTAAAGACCTAAATGTAAGACCAGACACTATAAAACTCTTAGAGGAAGACATAGGAAGAACCCTCTTTTTTTTTTTTTTTCCTTGCGTTATGCGGGCCTCTCACTGTTGTGGCCTCTCCCATTTGCGGAGCACAGGCTCCGGACGCGCAGGCTCAGTGGCCATGGCTCACGGGCCCAGCCACTCCGCGGCATGTGGGATCTTCCCGAAACGGGGCACGAACCCGCGTCTCCTGCATCGGCAGGCGGACTCTCAAGCACTGCGCCACCAGGGAAGCCCAAGAACACTCTTTAACATAAATCACAGCATGATCTTTTTTGACCCACCACACAGAGTAATGGAAGTAAAACAAAAATAAACAAATGGGATGTAATGAAACTTAAAAGTTTTTGCACAGCAAAGGAAACTATAAACAAGATGAAAAGACAACCCTCAGAATGGGAGAAAATATTTGCAGACGAATCAACAAAGGATTAGTCTTCAAAATATATAAACAGCTCATGCAGCTCAATATTAAAAAAAGAACCCTATCAAAAATGGGCAGAAGACCTAAATAGACATTTCTCCAAAGAAGACATATGGATGGCCAAGAAGCACATGATAAGCTGCTCAACATCACTAATTATTAGAGAAATGCACATCAAAACTACAATGAGGTATCACCTCACACCAGTCAGAATGGGCATCATCAGGAAATCTACAAACAACAAATGCTGGAGAGGGTGTGGAGAAAAGGGAACCCTCTTGCACTGTTGGTGGGAATGTAAACTGATCCAGCCACTATGGAGAACAGTATGGAGGGTCCTTAGAAAACTAAAAATAGAATTACCATATAACCCAGCAATCCCCCTACAAGTCATACACCCAGAGAAAACCATAATTCAGAAAGACACTTGCACCCCAATGTTCATTGCAGCACTATATACAATAGCCAGGTCATGGAAGCAACCTAAATGCCCATCAACAGATGAATGGATAAAGAAGATGTGGCACATATATACAATGGAATATTACTCAGTCATAAAAAGGAATGAAATTGGGTCATTTATACAGGCGTGGATGGACCTAGAGACTGTCAAACAGAGAGAAGTAAGTCAGAAAGAGAAAAACAAATATCGTATATTAAAACATATATTTGGAATCTAGAAAAATGGTACAGATGAACTGGTTTGAAAGGCAGAAATTGAGACACAGATGTAGAGAACAAACATATGGACACTAAGGGGGAAATAAGGGTGGTGGGTTGGTGGTGGTGGGGTGAATTAGGAGATTGGGATTGACATATGTACACTAATATGTGTCAAATAGATAGCTAATAAGAACATGCTATATAAAATAAAATAAAATAAAATTCAAAAAATTTATAAAAAAAAGAAATACAGGTTTGAATTTCTCTGACTCAAAATCCAAAAGCAAAAAATTGAATTGTTTTAAGTTAATTTAAAAAACAGTAAATCAATTGCATATTCCTATGAGATATGTGTTAAGATCAAAACAAATCATAAAAAAGTTCCATAATCATATTGTTAATAATAATATTGGGTGTTGTCATTGATATATTGTGTATATATTAGAATAAATAATGATTTTAGTGTCATTAGGAATGAAGATTTCACTTAGAAAAAATATAAACGTAAAATTATTGTCCTCTAAGTGAAAGAAGCCAATCTGAAAAAGCTATACACTGTTGGACTCAAACTATATGACATTCTGGAAAAGACAAAACTATGGAGATAGTAGAAAGATCAGTAGTTGCCAGGGACTGGGTGGGGGAAGGAAGGAAGAACAGTCAGAGCACAGGGCACTTATAAGGCAGTGAAATTATTCTGTGTGATAATGGTGGATACATGCCATTATAAACCCAGAGACTGCACAACACCAAGACTTAATCCTATTCTAAACTATGAACATTGGTTGACGATGATGTGTCAATAGGTTCATCTTTTGTAACCATGTACTTCTCTGGTGCCAGAGATTGAAAATAAGGGAGGGTGTGCATGTGTGGTGGCAGTGGATACAGGCAGGTATACCCCATTTAATTGTGCTTCAATTTATTGTACTTTGTAGGTATTGCATTTTTTATAAATTGAAGGTTTATGGCAACCTCGCACAGAGCAGACCATCAGTGCCATTTGTCCAACAGCATTTACTCACACTTGGTCAATGTGACCAAATATGTCACATTTTGGTAATTACTGCAATATTTCAAACAGTCCACCAGCCAAAAGATTATGATTTGCTAAAGGCTCAGATGATGGTTAGCATTTTTTAGCAATAAAATATTTTAAAATAAAGATATGTACATTATTTTTTAGATATGATCATATTGCACACTTAATAGACTACATGATAGTGTAAACTAACTTTTTTGCTGTTGTTGTTGCAGTACACAGGCCTCTCACTGTTGGGGCCTCTCCCATTGCGGAGCACAGGCTCCGTACGTGCAGCCTCAGCGGCCATGGCTCACGGGCCCAGCCACTCCGTGGCATGTGGGATCTTCCCGGACCGGGGCACGAACCCGTGTCCCCTGCATCGGCAGGCGGTCTCTCAACCACTGCGCCACCAGGGAAGCCCTAAACTAACTTTTATATGCACTGTGAAACCAAAAATTTTCATGTGATTCACTTTATTGCAATATTTGTTTTATTGCAGTGGTCTGGAACAGAACTCTCAATATCTCTTAGTTATGCCTATATATGGGACTCTATTTATTAGCATTTATTATTATTACTCTCAATGTATTATACTAAAGAACATACCATACAATATTTCATTTAATACATTAATTTCATTTAATTCTGCTAGTGTCTGTCTCTATTTCCAAAATAGAAAAACTAAGTTTCCAAAGTTAAATACCTGGCACAAGTTCATAGAACAAGTAAGAGGGGAGCTGACATTTAGAGATCACATTCTTAACCAGTAAGCTTTACTGAATGCTCCTAGTGGTATCCAATCTATTGTATAAATGTTTATCCTCACCAAGGCTAGCACAGCATTGAGCGTGTCCCAGCTAGCAAGGAACTAACAGATTTATTCATTCACAGAGATGCAATGTCTTAGTGGAAACGCTAGTCAATGGGAAATATGACAATTGATACCTATTTTGTCAGCTGTTAGTTCTAATTAGCCAGAATTTGATACTAAATCCATTGTTTTACATCACAGCCTGTTAGTTCCCAGAGTAGAAAAATCTGCTTCCATAGTGCATTTGAACTGGAGTCCACAATATATATGTCATTAAACACATTCATTAGGATACATTGGGTGCCAAAATTCATATAGCTGAGTTTTCTTAATGTGGGAATAGGGGCTATTAAAAAAGTTACTATTTTTGAAACTTGATGTACCTTTCTTAATTACTTGATTCTAGTCCAAATTGGTATGAGGAACAGGGCACAAAGAGAAGAAATGAGTAAATCTAAATCTTAACAATATGTCTGTGGCAGGGCTGTGACACTCGTCTCCGTGTCCCAGTAATATTTGTGGGGATAATTTTAGCTTCTAGTCTTTAGAATGCCATACTTTGTGAGGAACTAGAAGTTTGAATAAATTATTGAGTATTCCATGATGGATAGAACTTCTAGGTCAGATGGACCCACGAAAATGAACTGGAGGACAATTAGACTGAATTAAGATACTGAGTCTCTAATATCTTGAACTATATTCAGTACAAGTTCTTTCTTAAGGAGGGAATTTTTGTTATTGTTCTGTTCTGTTGCTGCTGTTGTTTTATTGAGCAATCAAGGAGATGTTGAAATTTTGCATGGCAGAAAATCTCCCTATCTTGACCTTCTTTAACTAAAATAGATATCAGGCCTTCACGAAGAATTTACTATAGTCAGTGTTAAAGGAAGTTGAGACCAAAGGAGGGAAAAAAATGGTTGAAGGGGGGACTTCCCTGGTGGCGCAGTGGTTGAGAGTCCGCCTGCTGATGCAGGGGACACGGATTCGTGCCCCGATCTGGGAAGATCCCACGTGCCGCGGAGCGGCTGGGCCCGTGAGTCATGGCCGCTGAGCCTGTGTGTCCGGAAACTGTGCTCCGCAACGGGAGAGGCCACAACAGTGAGAGGCCCACGTATCTAAAAAAAAAAGAAAAAAAATGGTTGAAGGGCACATAGCATGAACGAGATAAACTGAACTCAGTCTTCCAAAGCCCACTCTCATCTGCTTTTGTTTCTTTTTACAATATTAAGGTATAAATAATAGGGACACCTTCTCTTCATCTTCCTTGTCATTATATCATTTTTATGATAATTATAAACAATTTAATGAATTTTAACTGTATAACAGTACAGTTACACTTTTTTTTTTTTTTTAGATGCTTGGGGTAGGAGTTTATTTATTTAATTTTGCGGTGTTGGGTCTTCGTTTCTGTGCGAGGGCTTTCTCTAGTTGTGGCAAGCGGGGGCCACTCTTCATCACGGTGCGTGGGCTTCTCACTATCGCGGCCTGTCTTGTTGCGGAGCACAGGCTCCAGAAGCGCAGGTTCAGTAGTTGTGGCTCACGGGCCTAGTTGCTCCGCAGCATGTGGGATCCTCCCAGACCAGGGCTCGAACCCATGTCCCCTGCATTAGCAGGCAGATTCTCAACCACTGTGCCACCAGGGAAGCCCCAGTTACACTTTTAAATGTTAAGTGCTAAGTGCTTTTAAGTGTTATTTAATATTATATTTGTTATTATTTATTATTCATCTCTACTCTGGAAGGAAAAAATAACCATTCTGTAGATGATTTAGCTGAAATTCAGAGAAGTTAAGTTTGCAAAATCTGCAATCTCCCTGGAGTCTCCTTTGGTGTGGATGTTGCATTTGGAGCCAGAAAGTCCAGAGGAGAGCTTCAGGAACAAGTGCAACAGATAGCAGAAGTGATAGGAAATCAGAGAGTTTCAATAACTTAGCAAGAAACAAATGGAGGGTGACCATATCCAGATCAGAGCATGAACTAAACCAGCTACTGACTAAAAATCAGCCAGTAAGAACAGGAAAGATCAAACACACGAGGGACGTTGCTCTGCAGACAAGATGAGATGGAGAGCATGCCACTTAAATACACCCCGCTGCCAAGAGGTCACATGATCCTTCCCTCACACAAAGATCTTGGAAGAAGAGAGGCTATGGGTGCAGAAATCATTGAGCCTGAGCATTCATTCCCAAAATCTAAATATTATTTAACTACATTGTTTAGTTCAACCTCCTCTCTTGCTCTAGTACACATCATTTGGAGGGAAGCTGGTAGTGCTCTGCACACTGGAAGGCCAAATTCCTATTAGACAGATTAGATTATATAAGTTCTACTTTCTTTTCCCAAAGTTAAACTCTGTGTTAAGTTGTATCCTGCTACTTGTTCAACAGCCATGGTGTAAACCTTTTTACTGTCATAGTACACAATTTTTCAAAATAGATCACAGTCTATAGAAACTTGCTGCACTTAATTATCATGATTTCAGAGCCTCTGAATCTGATTTTTTTCCTCTGTTTACCTAATTTAGTACTCAAAACAACATTGGTGTATTCTGTTACTGTGGACCAGAGATAATGATGATAAGCATAAAATAACTAAATAATAACAGAGTATACTTATTCATCAAGATGCCACCTGTGTTTAAAGAAGAACTCATTTATTTATTAATTAAATATTGCAACATGTTTACTGTTGAAATACAGTAAAGGACCAATTAATTACCATTAACACCTTAGATAACTAATTGATCACTTCTATGCATATGCTGTATTCAGTGTCAGAAATTACATAGAAAATGGCCCTATTTCTATGGTGGTAACCATTCTGCAATAAATAAATGTATCACATCAACACACTATACACCTTAAATTTACACAATTTTATATGCCAATTATATCTCAGTAAAACTGGGGAAAAAGATTCTTTTCTATTTCTATTCTCTATATCTCATTAATAGAATATCTATGTAAGGTTTTAAAATTATTGTTTTTAAAGTCTACCATTTTAGTTAATAAATGTGAAATGGGTTTGATTGATCAATAATTACCTATGAACACTAACATGGATGAGCAATGGTTCTTCTAGATGGAGAAAACTGTATGATCAAGGCTAGCTGTCCCTATATGCATGAAACATATTCCTAGGCACTTCTCATTCTATTTATATTCTTATAATGCCCAAAGCCTGATACTGACAGTTACTTTAAGTTGTCTTTTAACCTAGCCACACATCAAATTGAGTATCCCTTCCTAATTACTTGAAAAACATTTTTTTTTCTGATGTCTGAGATTCTGTCTATTATATAGGGCAGGTTACAGGAAAATGGATATAATCCATGGGAGTCCTACAGAAATTACACAGATTTAGTCAAAAATTTGAAAACTCCAGCACAACGAAGCAAGAAAAAAAGTGTTGGCTTTATTTCTTAAAAAAATAAAAAATAAGTGTAGGGGTATAACAACACTGAAAATTTAGGCTCAAAGACAGCCCTTAATGACATCTCATTTCACTTCTGCTGAGGTTCATGGGGCCAGAGTCCAATCTGAACTTGTCTTGCACGTAGCACAGACAACCCACTTCACTCCCTCATATACTGCCCTAAGCCACTGTGCTTAGGGTGTTTTGCCGGGATGGTACTGAAGAGACCATTGACAGTTGTCATTACATCTACAAATGCCATCTTCCTTACTGATAACACTTTTGAGGTAATTGTGAAGAATCTAACAGGAGAATGCACATGGAGTCACAAGCTGATTTATAAAATGAACCCCAAACCAATGGTGACAAGGTATTTCTTATCAATGAAGAAGAGGGGTGTTACTTTCTGATGAGTAACACCCTCCTCCAACTCTGCCTTCTACTTTCTTACCAAATAACGGGGAAAATGATCACCGTAAGGGCAGTTGGGGGATCATAAACATGGTTAGCTTTATCAAGTGTCCCCTTCAACTATTCATCAGTAATATAAATTAACTGATTTTTAGCTAACATTTTGCAAGTAATTTCTATGTTCTAGGTGCTATGTTAAACACTTTAGATGTAGCAATTCATATAATATGCCTAGTAATTCCATGAGGTAGACACTAATATTTTCTTATTTTATAGAAAACAAGAATAAGGCACAGAACATTCTACGGGGAAGCAACTCACTTCCACTGTTTGGATGGCCTTTCAGAAATGTTGCAAGTTGAGAAAAGAAGATGGGCCTTGATATTCTTGCAGTTAGTGAAAATGAGCTGCCCCCAGTGAAAGTGAACTGCCCCAGGGAAGGGGAAAACCTTGGGTGAGGCATTTCTTTCTGTTGAGGGCAATTAGAGGGGAAGTACTCAACCACTAGCACTCAGCAGCCAAGAATTCCAGCCATGAGGAGAATCAATCGGTGCCGCAGACCTGAGAGTGGATCTCAGTAACGCACTACAGAATCCTCTACACTGCCGAGTGCACAAGCTCTAGATGTGTGATACAGTCATGGATAAACTAATGAATGAAGGGATGATTGGAACATATTTGTCTGATTTATCATCTGAAGAGGACTCTTTATTCAGTCCTCCTAGGGTGCTATCATATTCACTATGTTCAGATTTCTGTCTTCCATTTGGAAGAGGAAGCACAATCTGAATTATCCTCAAGGAATATCCATACATTCCAAACGATGAATATGGAACATGAGAGCCAGCCAGTGGAACAGGAAGTACAGGGTTTTAGTGAAGACAAACTCTGACCACCCAAGACAAATAGAAGGAAATGGATTGTCTCAAAATATCACCACGAAGAATAATAACTTTAGAGACAATGATGAAATTAGATTGTAATAAACTAGAATAATAGAGAAAGAAGGGAATTACCATATAGTGAGGTTTGGGCTACGTGTTTTACTTGTATTGTCAAACTGAATTTTTAAAACCCTTGAAGCATTAGGGTATCACAATCGGATAAGGAAATTAAGTTTTAGAAAAGTAAAATAAGTTGTCTAAGGTGACACAGCTTGAACACAGATATGTCTACGTCAAAATTCAGTGATCTTGTCTATAGAGGTTATAATTACTATCTCTAAAATTCATGTTTATTATTAAGCAATCATGACTGCAATATTTGACATTAACAGCCATGTTACAGTTTGCCATAAAATAGTATTTTTGAATTTATTTTGTATTTTTTCTTCATAGCTTGTCTAATAAGCAAAGCAAAAAATGATAGTTCTTGTTTTACATATGAGAAGGTTTAGGCTTAGAAGAGGGCTCCTTTTGCCTTTTCCATTTCCTGGCCTGCTGTGTCATTTGTTATTCCTCTGGAATGATGGAATTTCCATCTCCATTTTTTACCAGAGATGACACCATTTTGTATATGTTAGACAATATGGGTTGAATTTTAACAGACTGAACTATGCAGTGTCCAGAGAAGGCACAGAGTCATCTGGCTCATTTCTTTGGTGACGCCTTCCCTCCAAAATCACACTTAGAAGGGTTTTGAAAAGGCAAAGTGACTTGTCCAAAGTAACTCACCTTGGACATTGCAGAGTCAAACCACAAAAACAGATTGTTTCAAAACCACTTGACATATTTTTGATACAACAGCTGATGTTGTAGCTCTTGATGTGCTGATAGAGCAATCTTTTCTTAGTTTTTCAGAGTTCTTGCTTCTTATAAAATGCTTAAGCTCTGCTTCTCCCAAATGATGGGAAGGAGGTGGAGCCAAGGTCACATGGGATAGTCTTCTGCCCCAGATAACAACCATATTGGTCTCTCTGCCTACTCCTGGATTCTCACTTAATGATACTTGACAGCATACTTTTGGTTCTCCTACAGAAGCGGTGGTGGGGGGAAGCTCTTGTGTTTCTCTCTCCTGCATCTTTTAGTTTACATAAAATTTTTTTGAAGTCAGATGACCTTCGCTTTGATCACTTCCAGTTTCATTATATACAACAATCTCCGTATTATTCATTTTTTTTTTCAATTTTCTATGTCAAAGGATTTGTTTAAACTTCAACTCTTCTCCATTCAGATAAGTCACTTCAGAGAAACTTTAGCTTTTTTATCAGCCAAGTAATTTACATGTTCCAAGTAATTCTGTGGAACATGCTCTTTCTTGCCCTCTGTTCTTTTTTTTTTTTTGCGGTACGCGGGCCTCTCACTGTTGTGGCCTCTCCCGTTGCGGAGCACAGGCTCCGGACGCGCATGCTCAGCGGCCATGGCTCACGGGCCCAGCCGCTCTGCAGCATGTGGGATCTTCCTGGACCAGGGCACGAACCCGTGTCCCCTGCATCGGCAGGCGGACTCTCAACCACTGCGCCACCAGGGAAGCCCTGCCCTCTGTTCTTAATGGTAAATATATCTATCTATATCAATCTATATCTATATCTCTATTTACATCTATAGAAGAGAGAGAGGCAGAGACAGAGAGAGACAGAGAAAGAGAGAGAATACAACTCTAGAACTAAAGGAAATATTTAGGTAAGGACAGAGAAATCTGAGAATCTAAGAATAAGAAGAGTACACTGGTAGCATATGGAGAAATCAGCTTTAAGTTTTTCTTTGGCCTGGAGCTATATAGCCATAGAATAGAGAAATACAATTCTCCTCACAAGCCACTACAACCTTAATATATTAGAAGTCTAAAAATGGGATTTAGGGCCAAAGCTCTCATTCATCTATCTGTCAGTCCATCCATCTACCCATTTTCTCATTTATTCAATTAAATATTCATGAACACTTAATAGATCCTAGCTACTAGCAGATCATTTCACTGTTTTGATTTGGTTCCTACCTGCATATATCTCCCTCAGAAGATATTACTAGGTCTTTAGACAATAATCTGACCACAGATCCTAGCAAAATGACAAATATGCTAAAAGAAACATTTATCAAAACTGTTAATTTGTCTATTGTTAGGCCATTTTTAAATAACTCCTTTTTCTTATACTTTTCTCTTCATGAACTTTCTCTCAGGACAATTTCTCTCTTCTCTAAAATTCTGTAATGGTCTGTTCAAATAGGCTACAAAAAGAGTTTTCATTTTTCTGAAAGATCTTAGGTTTGTTATATACCTGTTCTAAGGTAAGCTACACATTCTTATTAGATATACCCTCTGAAAGTTTCTTTACTAATTCAAATGGGCTATTATTTACTATTAAAATTAGGGATAAAAGAGAGACAAACTGTCAATAACTTTACCTCAACTTTCATACATGTTAATCTTCACAAAATACTTCGAGGGGAAGAATCATTAAATCACTTTCAAGGAAGACAGAACTGAGGTTTCAAGAGTTAACCTCTATCAGTGGGTAGGAAATTCACTCATGATCGAACTGAGATTTATCTCAGACTTGTCCAAATCCAAAGTCTTTACTATTGCTACCGGACTAAAGAAGAGAGGGCTATTTACAACTGGAGGAACCACTGGGTATTGTCCGGCTGGTTTCTACTCATGATTGATAATTGTTATGGCTCTTTTGTCTCAGAGCCTTCCCTGGTGGCTATTCTCTGTCTGAAACCACTAGGCCATTATCTGTGAATGACCTCCTCTTCTATTAAAGCAGTTGGTACCTCCAACTTTAAGTGTGTCCGTGTGTAATTTTAAATGCAGTGCCTCTTTCCCCTCTGCAGCTAACCCCCTCTCCATCCCAATTATGCGAGTGGCTGAGACCTACCATTGCAGTGGTTAGTTGTATTAACTTGAAAAGTAGTCACAGATCATAAACCTCCCACATAAATTATGCTCAAATAAGATGTGCGTAGAAATTTGAGTTCTAGATCACATTTATTTCCAAGTTGCACTGTGTTCACAGCATTTCCCCCGGTTCATGTAATGAATCCTTATTTGTTTAATGATAGTGATTAGATGCTTTAAATTACCAGAAATAAAATCCATTTCCCTCAGCACTGGCCATATATATGAGAATCTTCAGTCGTGTATTCTCTAGACTCTTTTTTATAATGGTACTAAATACATATAAACAAGCATCTGTTGCAATACTTTAAATGTTTCCTCCTTATGTACTGCATGTATATTAAAAACAGAATGTGTTATTTAAAATATCAGTCATGCTCATGGATTAGAGTCTTTATTTGTGAGGAGCTAGCACATAATAAAGATCACCGAGTGAATACAGCAGAGTGTATCTTTCTCACTCGAACAGGCACATCTTCACTTGACTCTGTTTTCCATTTATTATTCAGGATCGTGTTCCAAAGTACTTAGAATCTACATCTACAAGAGGTCATACCTCTCCTTGCTTCAGGTGATTTTAAAGAAAATAACTACTTTGTCTTGAGCTACCCAGAGATTCAAATGCAATTTTGACATTTGCTCCCTTGAAATAATGGTGCTGATTACATTCAAATTAGAATAGAAATTGAAAATTAAAATGACAAAAAAGGCGGCTCTGGAGTTCAGAAAAATGTATATAAAATAGGGTCACAGAAGGAAAGAACAGTTGGAAAATAGTATGCTGACAATGATTTTAGAAATAAAATGTTAATATGTATAATGGAGGCTTATATATTCCATGTAGAATGAGGTGACTTACCCTACTATTTTGGGTGTAGTAACATTTGATGTGTAAGAAATTAGATGGAACATGAATTAAGCTGTTCAAAATAAGAAAGGTCAGTATACAGACATTATCTGAGATTTCTTTCATTAATTTTACTGCTTAAATTCAAGTGAAATCGCAGAATAAAGCCAACTTTATAGATATGCCATTTGATCCAAACCCCTCAAAAATAATCATATTTAACCTCTCTCACCAATCTGTAATAAAGTACTTTGCCCTTGCATTAGCCAATAAGTGGCTTCCACTCTCTCCTCCAGTTTGTACACTTTTGTAGGCATATATTAAATGTCTGTGTAACAAAATTCCCTTCATTGAAAACCAGCCTCTGGATGACAGTTTAACTACTGAATCATGTTCCAATTAACAAATTAATATTCTACCTTCAAATAAAATATGTGGTTTCATCCATATTAAAGCATTCTGTCATTCATTTATTCAGATAATGAATTTAAACATTGTATTAGTTTATTGCTATATAACACATTACTATCAATTTAGCAGCTTAAAACACTATATATTTATCATCTCATAGGTTCTGTAGGTCAGAAGTCTAGGCATGGTGTACCTGGATTCCCTGTTCAGGGTTTCAGAAGACTACAATCCAAGTGTCTCCCACAACACATCTCATCTGAGAGGCTCAGGGTCCTACACCAAGCTCATTCAAGTTGTTGGCAGAATTGAATCCCTTGTGGTTGCAATACTGAAGTAGATTTTTCTTGCTAGCTGCTAACCAGGGACCAATCTCAATTTCTAATGCTGCCTATAGTTCCCTGCCAAACAGCCTCTAAGGGAGATCAGCTCGGTGCTTTTTGACCGCCTGGAGGGGGGTGGGATAGGGAGGGTGGGAGGGAGGGAGACGCAAAGGGGAAGAGATATGGGAACATACGTATATATATAACTGATTCATTTTGTTGTAAAGCAGAAACTAACACACCATTGTAAAGCAATTATACTCCAATAAAGATGTTAAAAAAAAAAAAAAAAAAAGGAAGTTCACAACACCATTTGCTTTCTTCCAAGCCAGCAGAACTACTTATCTCTAAGGCCTTCCTCTGGGACCAGCTGGAGGAAATGCTCTGCTTTCAAAGGGCTCACCTACTTAGGTCAGCATAATCTCCCTTATCTTAAGGTCAATGGATTTGAGACCTTAATTACAGCTGTAAAATTCCTTCAAAGCAGTGCCTAGATTAGTGTTTGATTCAACAGCCAAAATAACATGTATATACCCTAAGGATCTGACTCTTATAACCTTATGGGACATCTTAGAATTATACCTAACTTAAAAATATAAATGATTTCAGAATAGTCTTTCATTGGGAAGCAGCATGACCATGTAGGTATATTTTCTGATGTCTTAACTGCATCTCATGAGCCTTAATAATTAGGTTTTTATTTTATTTATCTTCTATTATTCATCATTGATCATGACATGGTGTTTCCACACGTACACCCTTTGTACAATGGCACTTAAACAAATCCCCGCTGGTAAAAAAAGGAGTTTACACACACACACACACACACACACACACACACACACACACACACACACACTTGGACTCAGACTATCTTGGGTTAAACTTCAAGATCCTGGGAAAGACTTTTTACCTTTGTAAGAGTAAAACTTCATACCTCTTATAGGTTTATAGGTAGGATGCCTATATGTCTTGGTTTACCCAGGAAAGTCCCAGTTTATCTTTGTTTCACTGGTGATATTATTAACAGTGCTAGCTTTTATAAAATGCACCCATGTTTGGACAATAAATCACATGGTCTACTTACATGGCTATTGTGAGGATGTACTATGAAAATGTGTGTAAAATCCTTCAGTGTGTTTAGCTAATAGAAGGCACTCAAAGACCATTAGTATAGAGGCCCCTTTTTCACCAGCCTGGATTTGTGTAAATGCCATTGTACAAAGGATTTATGTGTGTAAACACTGTGCTGTGTTCACTGATGAATACTAAAAGATAAATAAAATAAGAACCTAATACTTAAAGCTTATGAGATAAAGCCAGGACATCAGAGAATTAGAAAACAAAAATTTAGAGCCAAAAGTTATAAGTAAATTTAATTTGAGAATGTATAATTTGAGTCATCAATTACTTTTTTGGGGAGGAAACTATATGAGAGCACTTAAAAGAGAAAATTTACAGTGATTCTTAAAAGATGAATAGAATTTCTATCACTGAAATTGAAAGGAGAGGGCATTTCAGTTTGAAAACAAATTAGATCCATCCCAGAGAATGGGTTAGAAATTCCATGTGGATAGAACACAGAATGATAATAGGGCCCAGTGACAGATACAGCCTACAAGGTAAAATTGGTTCCAAATAGTAAAGGATTTTGACAGCTGGGCAAAGGGTTTATGTGTTTTTCATAGGTGACTCACAGCCTGTCAAATGATTATGAGGCAAGGATTGAAAGAGGAAACGGAGTCAGGAGAAACCTCCAATAATTTGAACAAAAATAATCGAGCCTTGAGTTAAGATAGCAGTGGCTTAAAGAAAGAGGAAAGGGCAGAAATGTGGGAAATGGAAACACACACACACACACACACACATCAAAGCCGTATATGTTGAGATATCAATCACTAAGGGATGTATGAAGGATCTACTGAATAAAAGTAAAGAAAAATGTCAAGGTTCAGTAGTGGAAATACCAAGATTTAAGGTAGCATATTTACAGAAAAATATTGTTCAATTAGTGAGACTACAGCCAAGTATATAAATTATTATGGGAGTGAAAGGATGAGAAAAGGTGAAGAAAGCAGAGCTGAGTACGGTTTGCACTTTAGTAAACTGAAAATTTAGTGTGACTGAAAGCACAGTAAAAATCTGACCAGGAAGAGATAAAGGTGGCCTTTAAAATGAGCCTATTCCTTATCTGATTGCTGTGTTTCTGTCAATAGGGCTCCTGCTCTGTTACCAGCACTATAATTATAAAAACTAAAGCAACTAATTAGAGATGGGGCTACATCTGGTCTAGTTAGTTCCACCTTGCATGCTGCATGGAACCTGGAAAGAAAGAAAGATTGACACAGGAACAACATCAAAGTTAGCTTGAGTCTGCATGTTTAAGATATATAAAGCATTATATATATGTGCATTTAAGTATATATGTATGTTTAAGTATATCTGTGTTTAAATATTAAGGTTTTAATATATATGTTTAAATATATTTTAAATGCATTCACATACCTGTATATGTACATATATAGGTATGTGTGTGTGAGCGTGTATTTCCTTACTGCCCCATCAGTTCAACTAAATAATCATCACCATGATGGAGGAACCAGAGGACAGGGAAGTCAGACAATATCTTTGTGGATGTTAACCCCAGTTTGGCACAACCTGGAAGTCCGTTGCTTAGATTATTTTTTTCTTACTATAGCTCTAGGTGTTTTGGCCCAGCCAGAATGGCAGACAGAGGGTCAACACTGTATATATTCTCAATTCTGTTAAGTATTCTAGCTATTCAGCTTACCATTTTTCACCCCATTACTTCCAGCGATCCAGGGAGAGTATAAGTTCCAGCAGCATCCTTGACTATCTTTTTTATACTCCCAGGAAGTGTAATGGTCTCTCTCTGCATCTGGTAACTGATACCATTAATTAGACCTGACAAATTAATGATAGGCTATATTAACCACATTTGTCTAAGCATTTCATGGATATCTCCTGCTTCCAGTGGGAATCATTTAGGCTAAAGTAAAATATTTAGAATCCTGGATTCATCAGAAAAGTCAGATTTCCTAATCTCAGAAGTATCTCCAGTAGGACTTAATAAAGGGTTGGGCTAAATCTGTTGCATGCGTTCCATCCAAAAGCAGCAAAAATCTATCAACTGTAGATCAGCCAGATTGAAATCTCATCCCAGTGGATAAAAATCATCAGTAGTTCCCCATTACTTCTTAGCTAGAGAAGGCACTTCACGTTCTATCTTCCTAACATATCTCTTTCCTTTCACACAAATTATATTTCAGTCTTGTTCAATTACTTGCTTATCCATGAGTATGTCTTGAGGGGTAATGCCAATTTGAAATTCATTTCATCTAGATAAACAGGATTTGGCTGTAGCTGCTTGGTTCATCCTTATTTTATATCATGAGAGTGTGGCAAAGCAAAGAATGCACAACTTTATTCTTACGCTGTTCCAATGGCAATATACAGGTAGTAATCTGGGTAGCAGAACTATAAGCACTGATCCTTCATGCATCCACTTAACAGAGCACATGTTAGGTGCTACTCCAAGGCCTGTGATCAAGGTCACCCAGCAAAAGATAATTAGGGACAATCCCAGAATGCAGAGAGTCCTAACTCCTCTCTGTTTAGGCATCAGGTTATTAAGAGAGTAGAGATGGAAAAGCTAGGGGGGGCAGGCACAGCCTCAGGCTCTGAGGAATTCTGCCTCAGGAAGAAAGAAGGAATCAACACAGAACTGGATCATAAAGCAAACATAGCTACTTAGCGGAATCCAGTTAAAATCTGATCTCTTCCCATTTACCCCAAGGTAGGGCTAGGTCAACATGTCTTACAATCCAGTACTAGGTGCACTAAGTGACTCCACGGCCAAGCAGGGAAGGACTTATGCATAAATGAATGACCATGTTGTTTCCCCTTTACTTGGACACAGGACTGTATAGGAACAACAGAGCTGAGGAGTCTAGTCATGGTCCTAAACATTTAGCCACAGCACTCAAACCCCTATAAATTCATCACCTGTGTTGGAAGGCATTAGGAGAAACAAAAGGGTTAGACATGAACCAGTGAAAGATGTGTGATCATAAGGACTTATTTTCAGTAGTGCTCATGGACCAATGGCAAAAGTCTAAAGTAGGTGGCCATTCAAAACTTTTCAGAGTCTAAATTGGTGAATTAAGACATGATTTGGAAAGTATGTGTAGGTATATGTGCCTTCACTTAACAAAGAAATAATTTTCTCTTCTGTAAAATAGGGGCATTAATACTGATAGCTTCCTAACTCAAGCATCTGCAGCTCTACTTCTCCAAGAGTTTCCTCCAGCACCTGAGGTTTGCTAAATTGAAAGCAGTTCTCTATTTTGAAATACGGGGAATCAACACCTGAGGACAACCCTCTACCGTTAGGGAATGGGAATTGGTGTATAAATAGTCTGGTCTCCAGTCCTCTGGTTTTATAATTCTGAGCACACGTCACACTGATTCTCAACAGGTCCTCAGGGCCTTGGAGCTTCAGTTACGCTCAGCAGTAACTAACAAACCTTTTATTACCTTTCTTTCTCATTTCACTCCTTCTCTTGTAATTTTTGATCACCTCCCAGCTGAACTATCTGTACTCAAGGCCTTAACTTAGTGTCTCCTTCTGGGAAAACCCTAACTAGGATGGGAATTTTCCCCCCTTATTCCTTCACTTCACATAATGTTGTACCTATTCAGAGATTTAATTTAATATTTTATCATCATTTTATCAAAGATTCCCTTTTATCTGTTTCCCTTACAAAAATTTAAACTCCTTAAATATAAGAACAAGACTGTATTTAGCATTCTAATTTTAGTATTGTACTCAGTAAAAGGATGTTGAATGAATGAATAAAAATTATGGAGATATAAATCCCTGAGTTATTCTCTGCCTTACTATTTCTGTGACCAAGATAGCAATAATTCAGTTGACAATAGCAGATGGTAATTTCCATATCCTCTAAGGATTTAAACCCTGGCTCACCATAGGCCACTTTTCAGGAAGCTGAGTTGCCCTCTCTCCAGAAAAGGAAACTAAAATAAATGATGCTGAAGCTTGGTATTAGTATGTATAAATACTTGGTCATCCCAGGTAGGTTCAGGAAAGTGTATGCACAAGAGAGCGTGTTAGACCTAGAATCTCAGGGGCATTTGGGAAAATTTGGGAAAATTAGATAAATAAGGTAACTTTGGGTGCCAATTTTTCCACTGTAGGAACTAACCCTCTATTTGGAACTACTCTTTCCATCTGAAATAGTTGTTCAACAAGTTGGAAGTGACAGTATACAAAATGTTTTACTGCCATGTGTCAGGTAGCTTGATGCATTTCATGCCTGAATAAATGCAAAATGAAATTTTAGCTGAAGGAGATGGTGCAGCAAATGGTTCTTCACAGAGCTGGGAGTAAGGGATATGTCTCCCATGGAGAAACTCATGGTGACAATGTGCCTGATTCATATTTTAATTGCCAGAATAAAATCAAATATCCATAACTTCAGGCATGCTAATGAACAAGAAGCAGAATTAGATTTTTCTCTGCCTATTAAATTTTCTAATGTCGAGAGAAGCAAACAGAGCACTGTGGATCCAAATATTACCCCGAGGTGTTATAAGCACTAAAACTTGCAGATTAACATTGAATGGTTTTTTTTAACGACCTTTTGGAAATGACACTAATTCTTCAGCAACATAGTTTCTGCCAAAAGACATATGTTAAAATAATTTGCTAAATTTTTCTATTAAATTTCATTAAATTGGGACATACTGTAAAGTAAATATGACTTTTGATCCACTTTTTAAAAACTGGCTTGGACAAATATTCCTGTTTACCATAAGAATTTACTTTGTTACTACCTCTCCCTTTAAAAAGGATGTTGTCTACTATATTTAATTTACTAAAGAAAAATCATTTTTACTTTTATTAATTGCCAATATAAATATTAACTCTAACTAATGCTTCATTTCACAAGAGAAGTTTGCTTTCCAAAATAAGTCATTATGATTTCAGCTTAAAAAACAAACACACATTTAATGTTTCAGTTTATCCAGGTGTTCTAGTTGTGGGGGAAAACACAATCCTGAAACTGTAACAACA
This sequence comes from Lipotes vexillifer, assembly GCF_000442215.2. NCBI lineage: Eukaryota > Metazoa > Chordata > Mammalia > Artiodactyla > Lipotidae > Lipotes > Lipotes vexillifer. The sequence continues at coordinate 4,146,986 of NW_006785225.1, read as the reverse complement.
GCTCCTAAGTTCTCTTTGCAAAACATTCTACTTACTACAGGATTTTGATGTTATCACTATAGATTTGTTGCTATTTGAGAGGGGCAAGGGTGAGCTATGTTTTGATATTCTCTGGACGTTCCCAAAAATCAGAATATTGATATTTTCCTCCAAAAAGAGTTTACTGAGTTGTGCAGGTTTATGAAAGTGAAAGAGGAATATGAAAGGGGAACACCCTGTCTACACATGCATACACTCATATCCACCTGGGATCTGGAAAATATAAAGCAGTAGGAGTGTACTTGGCTATCCAAGTGTGATAGCGCTTACCGTGTGATAGATGAAAAAAACAAAAATATGCGTATTTTAATAATGCAACTTTAAAACTGTGATCTTACATTTTTACTTTAAAATTCATATGTAGCTACTTAAGAAATACCTAGTGACCCAGAAGAAAACATGGTAGAGTCTAGAATGATTGTATGCCTCTATGTGTGTGTGTGTGTGTGTGTGTGTGTGTGTGTGTGTGTGTGTACTATGTTAAGCCCAGTGCTAGACAGTAGAGGACAACAGTAATATGTTCCTTATCCTCACAATGTTTATGTCACGGGATTTACAAAATAATAAAAGAGGTGTGAGCTGACAAAAACAGGAAAACATAAGTACGAAAATTCAAGTAATGCTATGTTCTATAATGAAAATCTAAGAATCTAATTTTCCGAATGACTGGAGTTTGGGAAACTGGCAAGTGGGGACAAGAATGTATCTATAGGATCTCGAGATATACTAGCAATCTTATATATGTATATAGAGATATAAATATAATAAAAGTCATGTATATTTATTGTGTACAACATGATTATGTAATATACAGGTACATAGTGAAATGATTACTATAGTCAAGCTAATTAACATATCATATCACATAGTCACCATTATTTTTTTGTGATGAGAGTACCTTAAACCTACTCTCTTGGCATATTTCTACTATTCAATACAGTATTATTAACTATGTTTTGTTTTTTATTAACATCTTTATTGGAGTATAATTGCTTTACATTGTTGTGTTAGTTGCTGCCCTATAACAAGGTGAATCAGCTAAATGTATACATATATCCCCATATCCCCTCTCTCTTGCATCTCCCTCCCACCATCCTTATCCCGCCCCTCTAGGTGGTCGCAAACACGACTTGATCTCCCTGTGCTATGCAGCTGCTTCCCACTAGCAATCTCTTTTACATTTGGTAGTGTATATATGTCAATGCCACTCTCTCACTTTGTCTCAGCTTACCCCTCCCCCTCCCCGTGTCCTCATGTGCATTCTCTATATCAGCGTCTTCATTCCTGTGCTGCCCCTAGGTTCTTCAGAACCTTTTTTTTTTAGATTCCATATATGTGTGTTAGCATATGGTATTTGTTTTTCTCTTTCTGACTTACTTCACTCTGTATGACAGACTCTAGGTCCATCCACCTCACTACAAATCACTCAATTCTGTTTCTTTTTATGGCTGAGTAATATTCCATTGTATACATACATGTGCCACATCTTCTTTATCCATTCATCTGTCGATGGACACTTAGGTTGCTTCCATGTCCTGGCTATTGTAAATATATTAACTATGTTTATCATGCCTGTAGATAAGATCTGCAGACATTTATCCTACCTAATTGCAACTTTGTCCACTTTGACCAGCATCTCCACATTTTCCACCCTCCCAAGCCCTTGGTAAGCACCATTCTACTCTCTGCTTCTACGAGTTCAATTTTTTTGTTTTCTTAAGATTCCACAAGTGAGATCATACAGTATTTGTCATTCTATGTATGGTTTAATTCACTTAGCATAATGTCCTCCAAGTTCATTCATGTTGAATGTGGTAGAATTTCCTTCTTTCTCATGGCTGGATAATATCCCATCATCTGTTGACAGACACTTGGATTCTTTCCATATCTTGGTTATTGTGAGTAATGCTGCAATGAACAAGGGAGATATTCTTCAAGATACTGTATCATTTCCTTTAGATATATACTCAGAATTGGGATTGCTGGCATATGGTAGTTCTATCTTCAATTTCTTGAGAAACCTCCATACTCTTTTCCTCAATGGCTATGCCAATATACATTCCCAGCAGCAGTGTCTAAATGTTCCCTTTTCTCCACATCCTCACTGATTGTCATCATCTTTTGTCTTTTTGATAATAGCTATTCTAACAGGTGTGAGGTGATATCTCATTGCTGTTTTGAGTTGCATTTCCCTGGTGATTAGCAAGACATCCCTTATCAGATTTTTTAAAAATTTATTTTTTTTATATAGCAGGTTCTTATTAGTTACCCATTTTATACACATTAGTGTACATATGCCAATCCCAATCTCCCAATTCATCACAGCACCACCACCACCCCGCCACTTTCCCCCCTCGGTGTCCATACATTTGTTCTCTACATTTGCGTCTCTATTTCTGCCCTGAAAACGAGTTCATCTGTACCATTTTTCTAGGTTCCACATATATGTGTTAATATACAACATTTGTTTTTCTCTGACTTACTTCACACTGTATGACAGTTTCTAGATCCACCCACATCTCTACAAATGACCCAATTTCGTTCCTTTCTATGGCTGAGTAATATTCCATTGTATATATGTACCACACCTTCTTTATCCATTCATCTGTTGACGGGCATTTAGTTGCTTCCATGACCTGGCTATTGTAAACAGTGCTGCAGTGAACATTGGGGTGCATGTGTCTTTTTGAATTATGGTTTTATCAGGGTATATGCCCAGTAGTGGGACTGCTGGGTCACATGGTAGTTCTATTTTTAGTTTTGTAAGGAACTTCCATATTGTTCTCCATAGTGACTGTATCAATTTACATTCTTACCAACAGTGCAAGAGGGTTCCCTTTTCTCCACACCCTCTCCAGCATTTGTTGTGTGTAGATTTCCTGATGATGCCCATTCTGACTGGTGTGAGGTGATACCTCATTGTAGTTTTGAGGTGCATTTCTCTAATAATTAGTGATGTTGAGCAGCTTTTCATGTCCTTCTTGGCCATCCATATATCTTCTTTGGAGAAATGTCTACTTAGGTCTCCTGCCCATTTTTGGATTGGGTTTTTTTTTTAATATGGAGCACAATGAGCTGTTTATATATTTTGAAGATTAATCGTTTGTCCGATGATTCATTTGCAAATATTTTCTCCCATTCTGAGGGTTGTCTTTTGATCTTGTTTGTAGTTTCCTTTGCTTTGCAAAAGCTTTGAAGTTTCATTAGGTCCCATTTGTTTATTTTTGTTTTATTTCCATTACTCTAGGAGGTGGATCAAAAATGATCTTGCTGTGATTTATGTCAAAGAGTGGTCTTCCTATGCTTTCCTCTAAGAGTTTTATAGTGTTCGGTCTTACATTTAGGTCTCTAATCCATTTTGAGGTTATTTTTGTGTATGGTGTTAGGGAGTGTTCAAATTTCATTCTTTTACATATAACTATCCAGTTTTCCCAGCACGGCTTATTGAAGAGGCTGTCTTTTCTCCATTGTATATCCTTGCCTACTCTGTCATAGATTAGTTGACCATAGGTGCAAGGGATTATCTCTGGATTTTCTATCCTGTTCCATTGATCTACATTTCTGGTTTTGTGCCAGTACCATATTGTCTTGATTATTGTAGCTTTGTAGTATACTCTGAAGTCAGGGAGTCTGATTCGTCCAGCTCCGTTTTATTCCCTCAAGACTGCTTTAGCTATTCGGGGTCTTTTGTGTCTCCATACAAATTTTAGGATTTTTTGATCTAGTTCTGTAAAAAAAAATGCCATTGGTAATTTGATAGGGATTGCATTGAATCTGTAGATAGCTTTGGGTATTATAGTCATTTTCACAATATTGATTTTTCCAATCCAAGAACATGGTATATCTCTCCATCTGTTTGTAACATCTTTCATTTCTTTCATCAGTATCTTATACTTTTCTGCATACAGGTCTTTTGTCTCCCTAGGTAGGTTTATTCCTAGGTATTTTATTCTTTTTGTTGCAATAGTAAATGTGAGTTTCCTTAATTTCTCTTTCAGATTTTTCATCATTACTGTATAGAAATGCAAGAGATTTCTGTGCATTAATTTTGTATCCTGCAACCTTACCAAATTCATTGATTACCTCTAGTAGTTTTCTGGTGGCATCTGCAAACAGTGACAGTTTTACTTCTTCTTTTCCCATTTGTATTCCTTTTATTTCTTTTTCTTCTCTGATTGCTGTGGCTAGGACTTCCAGGACTATGTTGAATAATAGTGGCGAGTGGACATCCTTGCCTTGATCCTGATCTTAGAGGAAATGCTTTCAGTTTTCCACCATTGAGAATGATGTTTACTGTGGGTTTGTCATATATGGCCTTTATTATGTTGAGGTAGGTTCCCTCTATGCCCATTTTCTGGAGAGTTTTTTATCATAAATGGGTGCTGAATTTTGTCAAAAGATTTTTCTGCATCTATTGAGATGATCATATGCTTTTCATCCTTCAATTTGTCAATATGGTGTATCACATTGATTGATTTGCATATATTGAAAAATCCCTGCATCCCTGGGATAAATCCCACTTGATCATGGTGTATGATTCTTTTAATGCGGTGTTGGATTCTGTTTTCTAGTATTTTGTTGAGGATATCTGCATGTATATTCATCAGTGATATTGGTCTGTAATTTTCTTTTTTTGTAGTATCTTTGTCTGGTTTTGGTATCAGGGTGATGGTGGCCTCATAGAATGAGTTTGGGAGTGTTCCTTCCTCTGCAATTTTCTGAAAGAGTTTGAGAAGGATGGGTGTTTAGCTCTTCTCTAAATGTTTGATAGAATTCACCTGTGAAGCCATCTGGTACTGGACTTTTGTTAGAAAATTTTAAAACACAGTTTCGATTTCATTACTTGTGATTGGTCTGTTCATATTTTCTATTTCTTCCTAGTTCAGTCTTGGAAGGTTATACCTTTCTAAGAATTTGTCCATTTCTTCCAGGTTTTGCATTTATTGGCATAGAGTTGCTTGCAGTAGTCTCTTAGGATGCTTTGTATTTCTGCAGTGTCTGTTGTAACTTCTCCTTTTTCATTTCTAATTTTACTGATGTGAGTCCTCTCCCTGTTTTTCTTGATGAGTCTGGCTAATGGTTTATCAATTTTGTTTATCTTCTCAAAGAACCAGCTTTTAGTTTTATTGATCTTTCTACTGTTTTCTTTGTTTCTATTTCATTTATCTCTTCTCTAATCTTTATGATTTCTTTCCTTCTACTAACTTTGGGTTTTGTTTATTCTTCTTTCTCTAGTTCCTTTAGGTGTAAGGTTAGATTGAGATTTTTCTTGTTTCTTGAGGTAGGCTTCTATTGCTATAAACTTCCCTCTTCGAAGTGCTTTTGCTGCATCCCAGAGGTTTTGGATTGTCCTGTTTTCGTTGTCATTTGTCTCTAGGTAGTTTTTGATTTCCTCTTTGATTTCTTCAGTGATCTCTTGGTTATTTAGTAACGTATTATTTACCCTCCATGTGTTTGTGGTTTTTACGTTTCTTTCCCTGTAATTGATTTCTAATCTCAGAGTGTTGTGGTCAGAAAAGATGCTTGATATGATTTCAATTTTCTTAAATTTATTGAAGCTTGATTTGTGACACAAGATGAGATCTATCCTGGAGAATGTTCCATGTGCACTTGAGAAGAAAGTGTAATCTTCTGTTTTTGGATGGAATATCCTATAAATATCAGTTAAATCTATCTGGTCTATTGTGTCATTTAAAGCTGTGTTTCCTTATTAATTTTCTGTTTGGATGATCTGTCCATTGGTGTAAGTGCAGTGTTAATGTCCCCAACTATTATTGTGTTACTGTTGATTTCCTCTTTTATAGCTGTTAGCAGTTGCCTTAGGTATTGAGTTGCTCCTATGTTGGGAGCATATACATTTATAATTGTTATACTTTCTTCTTGGATTGATCCCTTGATCATTATGCAGTGTCCTTCCTTGTCTCTTGTAACATTCTTTATTTTAAAGTCTATTTTATCTGATATGAGTATTGCTACTCCAGCTTTCTTTTGATTTCCATTTGCATGGAACATCTTTTTCCATTCCCTCACTTTCAGTCTGTATGTGTCCCTAGGTCTGAAGTGGGTGTCTTGTAGACAGCATATATATGGGTCTTATTTTTGTATCCATTCAGCGAGCCTGTGTCTTTTGGTTGGAGCATTTAATCCATTCACATTTAAGGTAATTATTGATATGTATGTTCCTATTACCATTTTCTTAATTATCATGGGTTTGTTTTTGTAGGTCTTTTTCTTCTCTTGTATATCCCACTTAGAGAACTTCCTTTAGCATTTGTTGTAGAGTTGGTTTTGTGGTGCTGAATTCTCTTAGCTTTTGCCTGTCCATAAAGCTTTTGATTTCTCCATTGAATCTGAATGAGATCCTTGCTGGGTATAGTAATCTTGCTTGTAGGTTCCTCCCTTTCATCACTTTAAATATATCATGCCACTCCCTTCTGGTTTGTGAAGTTTCTGCTGAGAAATCAGCTGCTAACCTTATGGGAGTTCTCTTGTATGTTATTTGTCATTTTTCCCTTGGTGCTTTCAATAATTTTTCTTTGTCTTTAATTTTTTTCATTTGATTACTATGTGTCTTGGCATGTTTCTCCTGCCTGGGACTCTCTGTGCTTCCTGGACTTGGGTGGCTATTTCCTTTCCCATGTTAGAGAAGTTATCGACTATAATCTCTTCAAATATTTTCTTGGGTCCTTTCTCTCTCTCTTGTCCTTCTGGGATCCCTATGATGCAAATGTTGTTGCATTTAATGTTGTCCCAGAGGTCTCTTAGGCTGTCTTCATTTCCTTTCATTCTTTTTTCTTTATTCTGTTCCATAGCAGTGAATTCCACCATTCTGTCTTCCAGGTCACTTATCTGTTTTTCTGCCTCAGTTATTCTGCTATTGATTCCTTCTAGTTTATTTTTCATTTCAGTTATTGTATTGTTCATCTCTTTTTGTTCTTTAATTCTTCTACGTGTTTGTTCTTTAATTCTCTAGGTCTCTGTTAAACATTTCTTGCATCTTCTCGATCTTTGCCTCCATTGTTTTTCTGAGGTCCTGGATCATCTTCACTATCATTATTCTGAATTCTTGTTCTGGAAGGCTGCCTATCTCCATTTAATTTAGTTGTTTTTCTGGGGTTTTATCTTGTTCTTTCATCTGGTACATAGTCCTCTGCCTTTTCATCTTTTCTGTCTTTCTGTGAATGTGGTTTTTGTTCCATGTGCTGCAGGACTGTAGTTCTTCTTGCTTCTGCTGTCTGCCCTCTGGTGGATGAGGCTATCTGAGAGGCTTGTGCAAGTTTCCTGTTGGGAGGGACTGGTGGTGGGTAGAGATGGTTGCTGCTCTGGTAAGCATAGCTCAGTAAAACTTTAATCTGCTTGTCTGCTTATGGGTGGGGCTGGGTTCCCTCCCTGTTGGTTGTTTGGCCTGAGGCAACCCAACACTGGAGCCTACCCAGCTCTTTGGTGGGGCTAATTACAGACTCTGCAAGGGCTCACACCAAGGATTACTTCCCAGAACTTCTGCTGCCACTGTCCTTGTCCTCACGGTGAGCCAGAGCCATCCCCCACCTCTGTAGGAGACCCTCCAACACTAGAGGTAGGTCTGCTTCAGTCTCCTATGGGGTCACTCCTCCTTCCCTTGGGTCCCGATGCACACACTACTTTGTATGTGGCCTCCAAGAGTGGAGTCACTGTTTCCCCCAGTCCTGTCAAAGTCCTGCAATCAAATCCTGCTAGCCTTCAAAGTCTGATTCTCTAGGAATTCCTCCTCCTGTTGCCAGACCCCTGGTTGGGAAGCCTGACGTGGGGCTCAGAACCTTCACTCCAGTGGGTGGACTTCGGTAGCATAAGTGTTTTCCAGTTTGTGAGTCACCCACCCAGCAGTTATGGGATTTGATTTTATTGTTATTGCACCCATCCTACCATCTCATTGTAGCTTCCCCTTTGTCTTTGGATGTGGGGTATCTTTTTTTGGTGAGTTCCAGTATCTTCCTGCTGATGATTGTGCAGCAGTTAGTTGTGATTCTGGTGCTCTCACAAGAGGGAGTGAGCGCATGTCCTTCTGCTCTACCATCTTGAACTAATTCAAGACATCCCTTATCAGATTTTTGATTTGCAAACAATTTCTCCCATATCTTGGGTTTTCTCATCACTTTGTTGACTGTTTTCTTTACTGTGTCAAAGCCTTTCAGTTTGAACAATTATGTTTGTCAAGTTTTGCTTTTTTGCCTGTGCTTTTGGGATAGATCTGAAGATTCATTGCCCAGACCAACATCAAAAAACTCTTACCCTATATTTTTTCTTCTAATAGTTTTATGGTTTCAGGTATCACAATCAAGTCTACTGCATTTTGAGTTGACTTTTTTCTATGGAGTGAGACATGGTTCTAATTTCTCTGTTCTGCATGTGAAAAAGTCAGTTTACCTATCATTTTTGATTGAAGATATATATATATATATATATATATATATAACTATGTATATAGTTAGTTGTACATACATACATAATTCTATATAATTGTTATATCATACTGATTGGTTGAAACTTTTATAATTACAAATAGCCTTCTGATTCTCTAATAATATTTTTGTCTAAAATCCATTTTGCCTGATGTTAAAATAGCCATTCATATTTTCTTACTATCACTGATGAATGACTTTTTCTATTCTTTTAATTTATATCTATTTGTATTTTTGAATCAAATGGGTATTTCCAGTAGACAGCATGTAGCAGGATCTTGGTTTTTTAGTCAATGCTAAGAAGAGTTTGATTGGACAGTATTCCATTAATATTTAAGGTAATTGATATACCTTATTTATAAGGTTTTACAATTATATTTTTAAGTTATCTTTATATTTATCTTCAACTGTTCTTCTTTATTGTAGTTACCATTTAGTATCATAACCTGCACCAATACATCTGTGCTCCCACCCATCATGTTTTGCTGTTACTGTGAAATGCTGTATTTATATGTATTACATAGGTCCTAGGACATTATTTTATAAATATTATTTTATATTATTAATGTTTAAATCAGTTAAGAGAAGAAAGGAGAAAATATTCATATAAATTGTTTTTCACAATTACATAATTACCTTTACCAGTGCTCTGGTTTTGTTTTGTTTCTTTGCTCCTATGGATTTAAATTACTGTCTGGGTTCCCTTGCTTTCATCTGGAAGAGCTACCTTTATCTTTACTCTTTAGTATCTTGTAAGTTGAGTCTTCTACACATTCTCTCAGTTTTTCCTTACTGTGAACTATCTTTATTTCATCTTCATTTCAAAGCATAGTTTTGCAGGGTATAAGAGTCTTAGTGGATGTTTTTCCATTCCTTACAGTATTTTGAATATGTCCTAACACTCCTTTCTGGCCTCTATTTTGTGTAATGGGAAGCCAGCTCTTGATTTTATCAGAGTCCCATTGTACATAATTGGTTATATCTTACTGATTTCAAGATTTTCTCTTAGTCTGTCCTTGTCTTACTGTTGTTTGGATTGCACAATTTCTATCAATATACCTTTAAGTTATTTTTAAAAAATTTTATTTATTTATTTATTTGGCTGTGCCAGGTCTTAGTTGCAGCACATGGGATCTTCGTTGCCTCATGTGGGATCTTCGTTGCAGCATGAGGGATCTTTAGTTGAAGAATGCGGGCTCCTTTAGTTGCAGCATGCGTGATCTAGTTCCCTGACCAGGGATTGAACCTGGGCCCTCTGCATTGGGAGCATGTAGTCTTAACCACTGGACCCCCAGGTAAATCCCAATCTACCTTTAAGTTTGCTGATTATTTCTTTAGTCAATTAAGATCCACTTTTGAACCCCTCTAGGATATTTTCATTACATTGTAGGTAATGTAATTTTACATTTTATTACAGAAATCTCAGCCTTCTATTTCTTGAATAGAACCTCACAACATGAGAGAATAGGTAAAGAAAGGGAGTTCATGAACTCTTGGCTGCAGTCACCTATAATTTAGCCTTTGTAATATGAAGTTGGGAGGGGTAAGAAATTCTGGTAACCTATTCCTGTTAGCAATTCTGGGAACTGGGTGAAGAAACCTCACTCTCTAGGCCACATCACCTGAAGTTGAGCTTCTGTTATTTTAAGCTCACTCTTAAGATGAATGAGGCAATGGATCATGGCTCAACTTTCACTGACTCTCACTGTCCTAAGAGAGATTTTGTAGATTTTCTTGAATATATGTTTTTTCATTTGCTATAATCCTAGGACAAATTTCATATACTTTACATGTTTATTTTTGATAGCTTTGACCAATTTCAGCTGTTTTGTAGGGGATTAGATTCATGGAACTTCTTACTCAGCCATTCTAGAAGTTGTCACACAATAGTTATCTTTTGTTATTCATCTTATGTCTGTATATATTAGATGTTTAAGGAATGCTTTTGAAGTGAATAAATAAATAAATAAAATTACACGAACAAGGCTGAAGAATTCTAATATGTTGCCTAGCATAAAATGTTAATGAAGTTGACTGTCCCCACATACAAGGGCTTGAAATTATAGATATATAATACCAGGTTACATTTTACTTCATTTGAAACTGATATATATATAGGCTATGTTAGTTTTCAGTTCTAAACACTCCCCATAGCTCAGAATGTAAGTATGCCAAGAAGGCAGATATGATCACCATGAAAACACAATATCTCTCCTCTCTACATCTTGTTCAACCAATAAGAATCTTTCAATATAGGTTACACTGTGCCTTTTAGGGAAAACTGTGTCATTATCAATTCAAAATGGAAAAGAATGCACACGGGAGAATGAACACCCCCCTCTTCC
>NW_006785225.1:4134592-4136154 GCF_000442215.2 Lipotes vexillifer | reverse complement strand
TCTTCCGATATCATGTTAAGCAAAATTTTACAAAGAATGTGTAAATGGTAGTTCTAGGAAAACAACATTTTATTTGTAGTTCTTCTATGAAAAGAGTCTGTTTTCTTATAGGTGTCTGATATTATAATTTCTAATACAGCCTGAGAATTGATGTCTCCAAATAACAAACAATTCAGCTAAAAATTAAGAACTCTGAGTTCTAATTCAGGGATATCTGTAGTCAAGACATTTTCTCTTTTCCATAATTACTGCATATCCTTCCAGTGGTAGCAATAAAATAAATCCAAAGTATCTTAAAATGTATATTTTAGTCCTTATCATCTGCTTCTGTTGTAGTATATGAAAATGAGTTCCCTCAACCATGAGACTAAAACAGCCTGGGGCTGAGTAAGCAGTATTTAGTAAAACTCACAGCTTTTTACAACTTTTTGTTTTGTTTTGTATTTTTCATTTTTAGTTTACCTAATATCTGGTATTTGGATGACTAAAGAAAGGATGATTTCTTTCCTTTAGACATTTAAATAAAAACAATTCAAATACATTTTTATTATTGGTTCTGCTACAGTAATGAAACAAATGTTTAAACATAACAGCATAGTGGAAAAAAGGCTTAATAGTAGGTGTGCCTCACAAATCTCAGCTCTCCTACTCTTTAGGCAAAAACCTTGGTTAATTACCTTTTTTTGCAACACCTTAAAAGTACCTTTTATATTTTGACTTTAGTTTTGACTTGCCGTTTCTCATACTTGTATGAGGAAACTTATCTGTGAGCAAACTCTATGCTGATAGGGGAAAATGGGTCAATAAAAATGTGAGATGTCTTCTTATATTATGATTATTTCTTACTTACAATTGCAAGATTCATTTAAGTCAATCAGCTTCTCAGGGTTTGTGAAATCCTAGGATGTGGCAATGATGCTTACCAAATGATCATCTCTCAAATAATAATTGACTGTCAGTGAGCAATTGAGTTTCTTCCTTGCTTTTAATGCAAAATAATCACATGAGTTTTGAAGAAACCATGTTCAAAACTACATCCCTGATATGTGCAAGGGTAATCACTGTTACTTTTTTCATGTCATTATCCATTAGTAAAAGAGGGAGAGTTTCCTTCTTTCCAGACTTATTAGAAAAACAAATTCTCCCAACTCTTCCATAGTCCACTGAGATTCATTTCTAAATTTACAGTAATAGCCATTTAATAGAATTGTTATAAAATTATAAAGAATAAGTAAATCAGAAAAAGTCTTCACCATTTGTACTTTTAAAGTCACAAAATCTGAACTATATAAACTTTATAAACAACATATACAATCTGTACTGAATACATTTTGTAAATCACAATTATACTTCCTACTGTTTATACTTTGCAAAGCTCACATGCGTTTCATGTTACTCAATTAGCTTGGAGCAAACAAACCATGTCCAAAGGAATGATATCATGATGTGAGGAGAGTTCCAAGTGAGTCCTACATACAATCATTGAAAAAATGTTTTCCTTTTTATTTTCCTGAAACAAGAGAAGGCTGGATAGGGATTGTAACTCTCTTAGAACATCACAA
>NW_006785225.1:4117807-4134582 GCF_000442215.2 Lipotes vexillifer | reverse complement strand
GGAAAGAGTAACACATTTTCTTTTGGTGGCTCCAGAAAAAGGGGTATATGCCCTGTGTGTACAGAAGAAGATCTAACCCTGGGACCTCTCTGGTGGCCCAGTGGGTCAGAATCTGCACTGCCAATGCAGGGGGCCCAGGTTTGATCCAGCACGCATGCTGCAACTAAGTCTGGATGCCGCAACTAAGAGTCTGCATGCCGCAACTAAGAGTCCGCCTGCCACAACTAAGAAGTCCGTATGCTGCAACTAAAAAAAAAAAAAAAAAATCTTGCATGCTGCAATGAAGATCCCAGCAGACCACACATACATACATACATACATAAATAAGATACTAACCAAACATAAAGTAAACATTTGTACAAGCAGAATGGAAAAGATGTTTAAGTGTTTCAGCATGCTGTTTAAATACATTGGGGGGCAGGATTTCAACACTGAGGCCCTAGAATTGGCTAATCTATCCTTCTCCTCTTTTCTTTTTTTTTAAAGTAAAATTTTCAGTGCCTTTTTGCTCCAAACACCAATCCCAGGGCAGAAATCACGTGTCCTGCAAATCCGGACTTAGATGAATCCATTCCAAGTTTTTGTTCTCTTTCTCTTTTATTTCCTTAAGAATTTGATTTCTTCTCTTGTCTCTTTTTTTCCCTGATTTACTGTGACATTTCCACTCAGGAGTTCTCTCTCTTATTTCATTTTTCTCTGTTGGTAACATTAAAACTTGTAAAAATGCACTGTTTCCTTCCATGAAGCCTGGATCCAAAGCTTATTTGCATGAATTATCTATGTACTCCCAGTGAAGTTCACATTTTCTATCATCAGGATATTTAATTATTTCAAACATCATAGTTATATTCAAGTATATAAATAAGATGTTAATATCAGCTTTGTTTAGTGTTAGGATATTCACAGCCCTCTAACAGGCATTTTAAAACAATTATATTATTTAACTTGTATAAAAACCAGGAGAGTTAGATATTATACTTATTTTAGCAGAAGGTAATACAAAGGCTCAGCAATATTAAATAAGTTGACCTCCATCATAGGTCTGCTTTGACTCCCAATGATATTCTCTTTCCACAAACTTATCACATGGCGTCAGCTCTAGTGGCTTGCAGGCTGAAGGTTGAAATCATCTGTAGTCTCATGCACTCACAGATCTGATGGTTTCTTTCGACTACTGTCTTATGTCTCCTTAAAATTTAGCTGGGTCTGTTAACTGGAACAGAGAAATGGTTTCTGATGTAGCCTGGGATTCCTTACTACATGGTCACCTCATACCAAGGACTGAGCAAGGAGACAGAGACAAGGAAAGTGTAGTGTTTCTCATGACCTAGCCATGAATACCATACAATGTCAATTCTGCTACCGTATGTTGATTAAGGTGGTAAAATTAGGAAAGAGAAATAAACCTCCCATTTGGCTAGATGCTAGAAGAGCATGTGGTACTGTGGACATTTTTAAAAGTACAAATTTGGGCTTCCCTGGTGGCACAGTGGTTGAGAGTCCGCCTGCCGATGCAGGGGAAACGGGTTCGTGCCCCGGTCCGGGAGGATCCCACATGCCGCTGAGCGGCTGGGCCCGTGAGCCATGGCTGCTGAGCCTGTGCGTCCGGAGCCCGTGCTCCGCAAGGGGAGAGGCCACAGCAGTGAGAGGCCCGTGTACCGCAAAAAAAAAAAAAAAAAAGTACAAATTTACTCATGGCCCAAAGCATTTTCTCCAACATTCTGAATTGTTTATTTTTTTCTTTTCCACTTGTTGATATGGACCTTGGAGAGTGAGCAGAGTCCAAAAGCCCTCCATAAGTCAAATTTGGTTTCGTTAAATACAATGATTAGTCTTTGGGAGTTGCCTCAACAATTCTCACCTCCCTTGTAATCAACCAGAACAGTAACACATTGATTTTGCAACTCAAGCTTTCAAAATAACTGGATTTGCACCAAATGCCCAAAGCATAACATTTACTCCTCTACAATATATTATGATTCCATTGCAATAAAACATTTGATGTTTAGCCACAACTACAGTTAAATTTCTGTAACTGTGCATTGCAGTACATCCATAGACTATATTGTCAATCATCACATTTTTCTCTAAAGGGATGACTTTTAATTTTTTAAAAAAATTTATTTTTGGTTGCGTTGGATCTTCGTTGCTGTGTGCAGGCTTTCTCTAGTTGTGGCGAGGTGGGGGCTACTTTTTGTTGCGGTGCGTGGGCTTCTCATTGCCGTGGCTTCTCTTGTTGCGGAGCACAGGCTCTAGGCATGCGGGCTTCAGTAGTTGCGGCATGTGGGCTCAGTGGTTGTGGCTCACGGGCTCTAGAGCAGAGGCTCAGTAGTTGTGGCACATGGGCCTAGTTGCTCCAGGGCGTATGGGATCTTCCCGGACCAGGGCTCAAACCCGTGTCCCCTGCATTGGCAGGCAGACTCCTAACCACTGTGCCACCAGGGAAGTCCCGGCTTTTATTTTTCAAAAAAGTATTATTGACTGCACTCTTTCTCCTTATTTTTTTTCTAACGTCAGTTCAGAGAAGTCTATGGTCCTATAATCCCTTCTGTTTTAATTGTAGGTGTTTTCAAAATAATCAGTGTGTAATAATTAGAAGAATATTTGGTATCAGGGCTAAAGTGATTAGAAAAAAACAAACAAGCAGACAAAACCAAGGCTCACATTACAAAGTTTACGAAGCTATGGTAAACTTTATCACAGAAATCTACTCATTTCTTGTAATCAATATGATACATTTATAAACTCCTAATATTTGATCCTCAGAATGTATGCTGTGGTTGGAATTCTTTCAAACACCCCCCTTTCTTCACTTTCTTGCATCCTAATACTAACCATCCTTCGTGTTTCATTTCAAAGAGTTCCCATATGAGTTTGTACCTCATGAAAATGTATGTTCTTGAGAATTCCACTTCTGGCAAGATGAAGTAGATGCACTTTTTCCTATTTCTCCTGCTACGTACAAGTAAAATCCTAGGATACTGTATATCAAATATACGGAGTTTCTGGAAGGTTGAGAGAAGAATGAAGGCTAGCTAGGGAACTCAGGCCCGAAGAAATGTCACGTTTGTGAGTTCCTTGGGTTTCCTTTCAGCCTTATATATCACAGACTTGGAGCTGAAGAAGCCAGCACCACAGAAATGCCAAAGGGCACAGCCAAAAATTACCAATAAAAACCTGCTCTCCCAAGCCCAACCAAAGACCAGCAATAATGCAGGCTATCAAGAAAGAAAACTTTTAGACAATAATCCACCTACTCTAACCAAACATGACAGCAAAAATGGTGGCCTCACTGCCATCCACACCAGCAATGGCTGAGTGATCAGTCTAGATTTCCATTCTTGCCAGGCTGTAATGAAGTGTTCCAACACGCCCACTAGGGTGGTGTCAAAGAAGGATATGGAAGGAGTCTGGACTTTCACCCTTGAGAGATAGTAATTTTCATCCCCATTTCACGACATGGTGTCAAAGGAAACAATGAGAGCAACCTAGACTTTCAGCCCCTAGTCTCCCAACAGTAACAAGGCATTCCTCTCCTCCCAGCAGGGGTGATATCAAAGGAGACCTAGCAGAGCTTCAGGACTTTCAGCCTCACCAATTGGTAACAAGGCCAACACCTACCAAGAATTCCACAAGTTGAATCAAAAACAATCAGTAGATGTCAATGCTCAGAAGACAGATATGTTAGAATTATCTGACAAAGGTTTTAAAGTGACATCATAAAAATGATTCAGCAAAGAATTATGAACATACTTGAACTTGTAAAGGAGCATTTATAAAAACTTGCAGCTAACAGTATACTTACTACAGAAAGACAATGCATTCCTACCACAAACAAGAATGAGGCAAAGATATCTGCTCTTATCTTTTACTCAACTTTTATTGAACATGGTGCTGAAAATTCTAGGCATTGCAATAAGGCAACAAAAGAAATGTAAAGGCATGCAGCTCTTAAATAAAAGTTTTGCTATATACCGATAATATGGTTATCTACATAGATAATCCCAAGAAATCTACCCCAAAAAAAGTTATCCAAGAAGTAATAGTGAGTTCAGTAAGGTTGTGGGATACAAGATAAATTTGCATAAATCAACTGAATTTATACACACACACATACACACACACGTGTACACCAACACTGAATAGAATACAATATGTAAGTACTCAAAACCAAAATACCTAGGTGCAAAGCTGAAAAAAAAATTGCAGGAGTAGTATGCTGAAAACTACAAGATCCTGATGAAAGAAATAAAAAAAGATCCTAATAAATGAAGAGACATGAATATTCATGATTAGAAGACTCATTCTAGTAATATGTCAATTCTCCACAAATTGATATGAAGATTTTATTCAACTGCTATAGAAATCTCAACAAGAATTTTCGGACATATAAACAAGAATAAAGTGGGAGGCGGTAAGTCTACCTGGTTTCAACTCTTCTTCTATAGCTACACTTATCAAAACTATGCAATACAGGTGGAGAGGTAGTAACATATATCAAGGGTGCAGAATACAGAGAATCAAGAAACAGACCCACACAAATATGCCCAAGTGACTTTTGACAAAGATGGAAAAGCAATTTAATGGAGCAAAAATAGTCTTTCAATAAGTAGTGCTGGTTCAATTGTACCTCCCAAGGCAAAAATGAACCTCAACCTAAATTTTACATCTTATACAAAACTTAAATCAAAACAGATCACAAACTTAATGATAAAGCAAAGTAAGAAAAAAACCTACTTAAATAAAAAAAGGAAAAAATCTTTGGGATCTAGGGCTAGGCAAGGGCTAAGGTCATAGTCCTGATGCCAAAATCACAACCTTTAAAATGGAAAATCGACAAATAGTATTTTATCAAAATTAATAAATTTGCCCCTGAGAAACACTCTATTAAGAGGATGAAAAATAAGCTACAGACTGGGAGACAATATTTACAAACCATAAAACCATCAAAGGACTAGTCTCTAAATTATATGAAAAACTCCCCAAACTCAGTATTAAAAAAAAAAAACAATCCAACTAGAAAATGGTCAGAAGGCATAAAGGACATTTCACCAAAGAAGAAAAATCACATCAAAAGAAATTTAATATCATTAACCAATATCATTAGGGAAATGTAGATTAAAACCCTATGAGTTATCATTAAATGTATATTAAAAAGGCAACATTAAAACAAAAAGTAGTGATGACAGCAAATGCTGGTGAGGGTGCAGAGAAATTGATTTGTTCATATTTTGCTTGTGGAAATTTAAAATCGCACAGCTACTCTGGAAAACAGTTTCTTAATTAAAAATGCAACTACCGCATGACTCAACAATTATAATCTTGGGCACATATCCCAAAAAAGGGAAACTTAGGTTCACACTGAAATGTGTACGTGGATGTATGTAACATCTTTATTTGTCAGACCCCAAGTTGGAAACAACCTAAATATTCTTCAATGGATGAATGGTGAAATTAACTGTGGTGCATCAATACTATGTAATGCTAGTCAATAATAAAAAAAAGTTATAAAAATAGTGACACATGCAGCACTCTAAATGAATCTACAAAATATTATGCTCAGTGACAAAAGTTACTTCTAGAAAGTTACATACTGTATTATTCTGTTTATATAACATTCTAGCAATTATAAAATTATAGAGAAGGAGAAAAAGAGTAGATGTCAGGGCTTGAATAAGGGATGGGGGCAGGGGGTAAATGAATGTGGCTTTAAAAGGACAATTTGAGGGATCCTTGGGGTAAAGGAAATGTTCAGTATCTTGTCTGTATAACTAATAATATATTGGTTGTGACATCTTATTAGGGTTTTCTAAGCGATCTCCATCGGGGCAACTGTGTAAAGAGTATGTGGGGTCTTCCTGTATTATTCCTTATAACTGCATACCAATCTACAACTATGTCAAAATGAAATGTTTAAATAAAAATTCTATTCTCTAATATTTTATTTACTTGGTTTTACATATCACCTCTAAGTTACCTGACTGAAAGTGTCTTGAAGACTGGAATCATTATTTAGAGTCCTCACCGACTTTTGTCTGCCCTCTTCTCTTGACAACCACCAAAGAGTCTTAAAAAGAAGCCTTCCTTGGCCTTACACAGATTATTATTTTTTAAAAATTTTTGTCTTTATTGTTGGGAGGAATAACAAGTCAGGGATCATCACAATAGGGAAGACATTTACCCTTCTCATCCTGGGCTGATTATTATTTTTTTAAAATGAAGTATAGCTGTTGTACAATATTATATAAGTTATGGGTGTATATGGCGGTTCACAATTTTAAAGGTTATACTCCATTTACAGTTATTATGAAATATTGGCTATATTCCTTGTGTTGTATAACATATCCTATAAGACACTGATGAAAGAAATTGAAGAGAACAAAAACAGATAGAAAGATAATCCCTGTTTCTTGGATAGGAAGACTTAGCATTGCTAAAATGACCATACTACCCAAGGCCTTACACTGCTTTTTAATTAAAGATTAGCCTAGACTTTGGAACAGTATGAATCATCCCCTTTCTACTTCTTCAGTAGCATCTCACTTCTCATTGTCACTCTTTTGGTACTTAAGGGAAATTGAACAGTTGTTCATCATGAAAGTCCTTCCCAATGTAGGTTTTCTTAGCTCAAAGTCTGTGAACACCGCGGGTCTCTCTTCCGGGAATTACCGTTAAGAGGCTGCAGTCAGTGGGAGAAATTTAGTTGCATACTATTTAAGGTTATAAACAGCAGGCAATGGGAACATAGAGAAGACTAAAAAATAAGTCTTGCTGGGGAGACAGGAAAGGTGGGAAGGTGGGAAGAGAAGCTTATTGGGAATAGTTTTTGAATCCAGCTTTAAGGGGACTGTCACATAGTAGGGCTCACAATAAAATAATACTTAAATAGATGAATATGAGATACATAAGTTTCTCCTTTAGTTGGGTAGATGGGGTTGCAATTTAGGAATTTTGCTGATGATTTTATTAAGTATTAGAAATATATAAAGCTTCCTATCAGCTTTAGAAGTCCCCCAAAGAGATCAAAATACCAGGAATACAGTAGCTTGAATTGGTAAGATTTTTAAAGGCAAATATATTTAACAGTGACCTCGTTTTAAAAATGAAGCATATGGGGCTTCCCTGGTGGCACAGTGGTTGAGAGTCCACCTGCCGATGCAGGGGACACGAGTTCGTGCCACGTGGGGTCCGGGAGGATCCCACATGCTGCGGAGCAGCTGGGCCTGTGAGCCATGGCCACTGGGCCTGCGAGCCATGGCCGGTAGGCCTGCGTGTCCGGAGCCTGTGCTCCACAACGGGAGAGGCCACAACAATGAGAGGCCCGCGTACTGCAAAAAAAAAAAAAAAATGAAGCGTAATTTTAACAACAAAGGTCCTTATGCCTTATAAGACCTTAACACTTACTCCATCACCCACTTCCCCCATCACCCCATTCCCCAATCACAATAACATATTGTCCATGAAAAAGTGCCCTTTCATTGTAGCCTTTCCACATATTTTCTTACTTTAATTGCATAAGGAAAATCCCGTAATAACTTCATAACATTTCGATCTGTCTGTCAGCTTTCCCCAGAACAGGTCTTTTTGGTTTTAGAATTAAGGAGGGGCAGTAGAGGGAGCTCAGACAGCATCAGTTCCAGGGATGTAAATTTTTCTCTTTCAGTGAGCTGGCACTCTCACAGCCTCAATGAGGAACTAACACCTTGTGAGATCCACTGTGATTTGCGAGAATAATTGAGATATTCCACATAAGACCCAAGACATGGAAGTAGTTTTAATATCCACATTGTGTCCCATTTTTACGGAGATCTTTGAAATCATTGTTGATAAAAGACCATTCTACCATATGCCTGGCTTAGATTCCTCACCCCTACACCTATCTCTTTTCTGTCATTCTAAACATCAAGCATAGATTTCAAAATCAATACCAAAAAATACTTGGTGCAACACTGTAAAATTTAATTTGTCTCTCTGATGGAAAAGGGGGACAAAATAATACTCCCTCGTCTCCACTAGTGTCCCCAGTCACTTGTCCTTCTGATCCACAGTGTTTCTGATTTCCAGGTCTTGAAGCCTAATTCTAATTTAATTCTCCTATGTTTCTCCAGATTTTCAGTTTACCATTCCTTTGACTTCCCACCTGCCTTTTCTAATTCACAGGCCAGTAGTTTGGTACAGAAATAGCCAGTGACCTTTCCTAGAAGAGGTCCCTTGGAAACTTCTCTTTTGAGGTTAATGAGAGTGTCAGGGACAAATTCACAGCCATTGCTACTAATGGCATTTAGCAGCAGCATTAGAAAAGGAAACCCATTGGCACAGCCAACAAAGGTCATCCAGAAACCACCAGTGCCAGCTTGCAGCAAAATACCAGAGTTGCTTTCCATCAGAAGCTCTATTACTCATTCCTCTTGTGTCTCAGGGTGTCTGTAACTATTCACCAGCAACCATTTTTGGACTGTGGCCACCAATAGTGCCACTGTTGTAAGGTTAGGAGAGTGACTTTTTTTCAGGAGCTTAGACCTAAACGAAAAACAAAAAGCACTAAACCTCAGTCTGCCAGAAAACCAAACAATTTTCATGGTTCTGCCACTTCTTGTCATCTAGACTTAGGGTATCACTTTAGCTGACTCTGAATCTCAGTTTCTTTATTCGTAGAACAAGTTTAATAATGCCCATATGGCAAAGGCTTTGCGAGAATCAAAGAGGATTTATGGGTATTTGACACAGTTTTTGGCGTAATGAAAGGATTTTACGAAGATAGTAATATTAAGTTAACTGTGATTTCTCATGTCCTCAATATACTGAATATTTTGAGGAAGTCTAAAGACATCTATTTCATTACTACTGTATCAGATGAAGCAGTATTTGTTTTTCTAACATGTGCTTATTCTGAGAGGTACAGAGTCCCAGTGAAATGTCACCAAAAATATCTCCAATTGCAAACTGTCCCTTTATAGTAAGTGGTCACCAATTATTCTCCACTACCTTAGCTATTCAAGGTAGTGAGAACAGACTTGGCCAGAATTATAGAAGGAGTTGTAGTAACAGTGGGGAAAATTAGTGAGATCTTTTCCAAAAAACAAAACTAGAGAATTATGAGACTCATCCCAAGAACTAAATGCAGAAGCAAGAAGTTGAAGGTTTTTGCTTTAGTAAGGAGTCAGGGAATACATTTACAAAACCTTTGTTAAATTATAAAACCATTATAAGTAATCCATATATGATCCTTTTATTGCTTGAAATTTGTCTCTTTGAGGTTATGATCATTAACTGTCTACAAAACATAAATGAATATGGATTTTCCATTAAGCAGATTTTATAAGTGGGAAAATTCTGGTGGTTGCTTTGAAATCCTCAGCAAGTATAAATGTATAATCTACTTTTTGCATTATGTTTAGTTTTGGGGTTATGAACATACGTACATAAGGCATGTCCTCAGTTTTCAAAATGTTTATAGTTCAAAAAGGAGGCACTGAAACAAACTGTTGTTTAATAACACAATTATTACAATGAAGTGCAATCGATATGGTTAAGAGTGATCATGGAAGTCTTCACAGACAGTTTCTATTTGAGAAGAGGGTTAAAGAATGGGTAGAATTTGGCCAGGTATAAATTTGGGTGAGGTATTGGAACGTTTTAGATGTATAATGTATGGAGAAAAGATCTCTCAATTCCTATTTTTCTCCCCTGGGAAATAAATGGAGACTCCACATAAGGTGATAATTAGGGAGGTAACATAGGCTAGAACGGGAGGCAGCTACCACGATAGTCTGGGATCCTGTAGCCAGCTGACAGGAAATAGAGAGCCAAGATGCTGACCAGGCATTGGGAAATAACCCTCCTTGGAAAGTGGAAAGGCCTATGGCTTTTTTCACTATTTTTTTTTTCTCAAAATCATAATTTTCCTGGTTTCTAAGATCCATAAACGGTCCTCAAGTTCTCCTGGCCAAGCTGATTTCAACAAATTTTAAAGAATGTTTTATGGTGAGAACAAAGGACAGTGTTGGCATGTCCTGTAGGACAGAGGATCAAACTAGTCATATTGAGCAATCTCCTGGATAACTCAAAGGAAGGGACTCCTACTCTGTGCCTTAGACCATGTCAATGCACTGACTATACTGGGAATTATATGCTATTTTCCCTCCCCTAGTAGATTGAGAGCTCCAAGGATTAGGGTTTTATTTTACTTACTTTGAATGGACAACTTGGGGTCATAACTAGGATTTTTTTGTGCCAATATGCAATTGAAGGATATGAATCTACTGATGAGCAGAGAATTCTGAGGCAAGGTGTTCATTCCACAAAGACAGAGGGTATCTCAGCCAAGGCTGAAGCAAAGTCCAACATGATACTATCAGGGGTGGTGGAAGGCATGGTCAGAAATATTCTCAATGAATACTGCATTTCAGTTATGGTAAATGAAGGCCCTGGCCAAGTACCAGAGGATGGCAATTACCAGACAGTTGGACCCATCAATATCAGATGGGGAGCAATTATTATGGCTCCTACCACCACTAACTAACCACAAAAAAAGGGCCTGGGTTTACAACTTGTAGGATATAATTAAAATATTGGCTTTTCCATATTATGGCTCCATAACTAAACAGTTATTTAATATAACTGAGCTTCAGCTGCCTTGTTTATGTCTTCAAGATTGCTGCAATAATTTGTTGTGATTATGTCTTACATAATGTATGGGCCTTTTACACATTCGATCCTTTCTTTGATGCTGAGAAAATCAGCACCACATAATCCCACCTGTGGCACTAGGACAGGTCTATAGTAAGGACTGGATTGAGCTTTAAAATAGTGCTTGGTGTGTTAGGCACTCAGTAAATACAGCTGACCCTTAAATAACATGGGTTTGAACTCCACATGTCCACTTATATGCAGCTTTTTTCAATAGTAAATACTACAGTACTATAGGGCCCACACACATACAACCAGGGATATGAGGAACCGGGGATACCGAGTGCTGACTATAAATTATAGGCTGTGTGGAGGGTGGTTGTCCCTAAATCCTGTGTCATTCAAGGGTCAAATGTATTTGATAAAATGAATGATCTGATATAATCACTGTTCAATATTAGACGAAACTGGATGATTCATATTTGCTGGAACAGCGTTAAAAGAAAGTATTATAGAGATGGTTTATTCCATTGCTCTCCCTTTATACAGAGGAAATTGGAAAAAAGAGATTAAGCATTTACTCAGGACAACCAGTTAAAGGCAAAGCTAACATCTAAACCATGTTATTAGTTTTTATTTGTTCTGTTCATATCATTTTGTTTTATTAATTAGGTTAACTTGAGTAGATAATCCAAGAGATTCTTGGAGAAATATTCTTTGGTTCCAGAGAATTCAATAACTGCTCTTTCATACCAATGGTTCTCAAAACTGAATAGGCAACATACAAACATGCAGAACACATCTCAGGAATGATGTTGTGTGTGTGATATGTGCATGCACATAAGAGTTCTTTTCACTAGGCTTAGTCCCATAGATACAACTTATTTTATTTGAGGTGGAACCAAGACATCTGCATTTTTAATGGAAAAAGTGTAATTCAGATACAAATTGTTTATTTTCTATTTGAGAAATATTGCTTACATTCCTTCCTTGTTTTATTTCCAATGATTTATGCACTCAACAATTATCTTAAAATAATAATATAATAAATGTCTGGGTGCCACAGCCTAACTAAATAAAACTGTAAGATTTTACCATTGGCTTCATGGTTACTCAAATAGAATTGAGATTTTCTTTGTAAATTTCCCGATTCTATTCCCATTTCCCTACTCAAAAGTAATCACTCTTCTGATTTTTTTCTGTTTCATTCCTACAAGTGTTTATTATACTATTATTATTTATTTAAGTAGCTATAATCTATGCTTGCAACTGTCTTTATCTACTCAAACTTTATATAATGTTATCATACAGCATGAATCATTCAGTATCTTGCTTTTTGGTAAATATTATAATTTGGGGATGGTGCATATAATTTCAGTTTATTAACTAATTTCAGCACAGGGTTCTAGTCCATGAATACCTCATATTTTAAAAATCCATATCCTACTAATGACTACTTTATTTCTGCTTTTTGTTAGGAAAAACAATGCTGCAATTCACACCTCTGATATGTTTTTCTAAGTATACGCCTAATGTCTTTACTGGATATTAATACATGGCTAATGTATTTTAAAGTACTGGGGATAGTAATGAAAATTTGGGGCAACTTAATTTAACATAGCTCAATTTCTTTGCCTAAAGGTGAGAATAGAAATTCCTACTGGATTTCATAAAGATTAAATGGGTCATCTCTTGTGAAGGTCACGTCAAATTGTGACAACAAATAGTCCCTCCTGTTTTTCTTTTCATTCTAATTGCACCTATGGAGAACTGAAAACATAGAACTGTCATGAAGACAGTCAACATTTCATACATTAAGTCAGAGAAATCACTCATTTAAACAAGAAACATCTGCATTCTGTCTGAGTTTGTCTGAGTAACTTATACTTTGATATTCAGAATCATCATCTTTGAATTTCTGAGTTTGTGACCTGCACACGTGGGTGGTGTGTCTGTTTCTCTAATTTAAAAAAAGAAAAAAACCCAGTGCCACTGAATCCTATTTCTTATTCTGTCCCTTTTCTCCCGCTCTATTTTATATTCATTTGCTTGTCCTTGCTCAATCTTCTCAGGCTTTTCAACCAAATGCAAACATTAAATGAAGGCTTTCCTGCAATTTCAAAGCAAAGCATAGCAATTTCCCTAAAGGGAGAAAAGGCAGTTGTTGATTGTCTACAGACACAGTGAGGCTCAGCACACACTTTTGGAAGGAGAAAGGGAGGTTCGAGCTAAGAATAGAAGGCCAGGACAAGGGTATTGTGTGACACAAGTTGTTGGGACAGGGAGGAAAGGAAATCAAAGCATATAGATTTTACTCTTAGTATGTACCAGGCTCTGTCCTGGAAAACCTTGCCACTTTCACAAGATAAGGCAGATGACTGCCTATGTTTGCAGATTTCAAGGTTACAGGGAAGGCCAGTGTCACTTACCCATTTATCCCTTCCTCAGAGAAGCTCATTTTCTCTCTGTTGAGTTTTTACCTCCTCAGCCTCCAACATGTCAAAGCCTAATTTTTAGTTACCAAACTAAAATTTATATCCATATTTTATAGAATGCACAATTTCCCTGAACAAGTAAAACATAGATATAATGTTTCCTCTTGGCTCAGAAACTGTCTATGAATATGATATATAATAATACTGTGAAATCAGGAGAAATATGTATATAAAAAGATATTTATTTCAACATTGTTTAGACTCACAAAAAATGGAAATCATTAAATGCATGATAACTGAGGAATAAATAACTGAAGGAGAGTATATTCATGTTAGAGGATATTAGGTAGCCATTAAATTGAGGTTTGTAAAGAATTTATAAACATGCAAAAAAGCTTATCACACAAACTAAAGGAAACAATAAAAATCCAAGTGGATTTCAACTGTGTAAATACAGACTTTACATAAAGAAAATATATAAAATGACTAAAAAATGCAAATAAAAGTAAAATTTGTTTCTATTTCTGTTTTGATTATAATAAGATATTTCATATTTTATGTATTTTTTTAGTTTCTATGATAGGTAGGTATTGTTTTATAGTCAGAAAATCATTTACGTTATGGTGGAAATAAAATATTGCCATTATTTATAGGAGGCTCTTTTTGTAAGATTAAAGGAGTTGGAGCATTAGAAAAAAGTGCTTTCCTAGCCAAAGACTGGCTATAAAACCAGTCAAATTATTTGAATTCTAGGGCCTTATTTAACCAGATCTGCTCATGGTCTAGGGGTGTCCTAAGGTTTAACAGGCAGATGAGAGTGGAGATACCTTACAAACAGCTCATCAAACAAACACGCACACTGCATTTTGCCAAAGCATTCCTACTTTTTTTCATATGGGATACAAGGTCATGTTTCATTTTCCTTAAAAATCCTCTCTGGCCTGAAGTTGTTGAGCAGATGAAGGGCAGAAACAGTGTCCCATGAGTGGACTTCTGCTAGCAATTTGCTGTAGAAAATGCACAGGCTTTCAAGTGAAACAGATCTGGTAATTTGCAGTAAGGTCTCATGTCTCTTAATCTGTTTCCTTACATAGAGGGTGAAATTAACATCACTCCTCTCACAGTGCTGCTTTGAAGATTAATGTTGATGACATATCTGAGATGCCTTAAAGGCATGGTCTGAGGCAAAAAATATTTTGCCCTGCCTCATATAATGCCAACTTTTCCAAGAAGTGGCAAGCATTCTGCATTTTTCACTTCCACTGGTGAAAGTGATTTAAGTACTATGCAATCATGTAAATACTTTGAGCTGAAATAGTAAACAAGGAATAGGGGCATAATGTAGTAATCACAACACCAAAAAGAAACCTAAAAAGAAAACAAAAAAAAACCCTCTACAATGAAAGAGTCACTTTCCATGTCAACCGCTCCTAACACTACTAGAGGTAATTTCTATTTGGCAATCATAACTTGTCATAACTAGCTGTCAAAAGGTCATAAAAATCCAATGAAAATTAATATGGTTCCTTTCTCATTATAAACCTAATGGAGATAAAAAGACACATGTGGACACAGCATAAGGGACATGGGATTGCTCTTGGGCCACTTTTATAAGGACATTAATTTCATTCATGAGAGCCGAGCCCTCATAAACTAATCACTCCCTAAAAGGCTCGCCCCCTAATACCGTCACATTGGGCATTAAGAAACACATGATTTTTAGAGGGCACAAACACTCAGCCTATAGCATAAGCATATACCCAAAAGAATTGAAAGTAGGATCCCAAAGAAATATTTGTATATACATGTTCACATCACCAATATTCACAATAGCTAACAATGGAAGCAATTTGGGATCTACCAATAGATGAATGGATAAATAAAATGTAGTATTTGCATAGAATGTATTATTATTCAACCTAAAAAGAAAGGATATCATGACATATGCTACAACATGGATGTTGCTTAAGGACATTTTGCTAAGTGAAATAAACCTCTCACAAAAAGACAAATACTATAGGATTTTGCTTATAGACATACATAGAGTGGTCAAAATAATAGAAATAGGAAGTAGAATGGTAGTTTCCTGAGCTGGGGGGCAGAGAATGGAGAGTTATTGTTTCATGGGTATAGAATTTCAGTTTTACAAGATGAAAACACTTGCGGAGATGGATGGTGGTTGCACAACATTATGAATGTACCTAATAACACTAAGCTACACACTTAAAAATGATTAAAACAGTGGAGGGAGTTGCTAAGATGGTGGAGAAGGAAGGTCCTAAGCTCATCTCCTTTCATAAGAACAACAAAATTACATCTATTTACAGATCAACTATTGTTTTTTTCTGTTGTTGTTGTTGTTTCGTGGTACGTGGGCCTCTCACTGTTGCGGCCTCTCCCGTTGTGGATCACAGGCTCCGGATGCGCAGGCCCAGCGCCCATGGCCCACGGGCCCAGCCGTTCCGTGGCACGTGGCATCCTCCCGGACCAGGGCACGAACCCGCGCCCCCCGCATTGGCAGGTGGACTCCCAACCACTGAGCCACCAGGGAAGCCCTTACAGAGCAACTATTGATGAGAGTAACCTGAAGACTAGCAGAAAAGATTTTCTACAACTAAAGATATAAAGAAGAAATGACAACAGGAAGGGTAGGAGGGGTGGAGATGCAGTATAGTCAACCCCACACCCTGGGCAGGCAACTTACAATGAGGAAGATAATCACAATTGCAGAAGTTCTCCCCTAGGAGTGAGGGGTCCAAGCCCCATATTGGGCTCCCCAGCCTGGGGGTCCTGCATGAGTAAGGTAAGCCACTAGAACATTTTGCTTTGAAGGACAGTGAGGCTTGTAGGAGAGCCAGAGGGCTGTAAGAAACAGACTCTGCTCTTAAAAGATGCACACAGAAATCTCACACCTCCAAGACCAAGAGCAGAATCAATAATTCGAAAGAAGCCTGGCTCAGACCCACTTGCTGATCGTGGAGAGCCTATCGGAGAGGCAGAAGGCAATAGGGACTCACCCTGTGGACACAGACACTGATGGCAGCCATTTTGTGGAGCTTGTTCTGCCGTCAGAACAGTGGTGCTGGCAAGCATCATTTTGGAGTCCTCCATCTAGCTTATTAGATGCCCACCAGTCAGTTGGCAATAGTCCTGGAACCTCCAGGGCCAAGCAGCTAGCTGAGAAAAGACACAGCCTCACCCACCAGATGACCTAGGACCCAACTACACCTATCAACAATCAACACCAGCTCTGGGATCCCTGTGCTCCACAGCCAGAGACCCCGGGACCCAGTTTGGTCCACCAGTGGGCTGGCACTAACCCCAGGATGCCCTGAGCCTTGGCACCACCCACCAGCATGTGGAAAGCAGATCCAGTATATCTTGAGCCCCTCAGCCAGCCACCCAGGGATCTAGCCCCACTCACCAGTGGGGCAGACTAGCTCCAAGGCTTGGCCTCTCCCACAAGACCCTCACTGACAGATCACCCAGAACAGAAAATCAGTAAAGAAACATTGACCTTAACACAGTAGATCAGATGGAGTTAATATATATAGAACATTCTATCCAAAGCAGTAGAATACACATTACTTTCAAGTGCAAATGCAACATTCTCCAGGATAGATCACATGTTAGTCCACAAAACAAGTCTTAGTAAATTTAAAAAGAATGAAATCATTTCAAACATCTTTCCTAACCACCACACTTTTAGAC
>NW_006785225.1:4093593-4117797 GCF_000442215.2 Lipotes vexillifer | reverse complement strand
CTGTAGGGAAAAAAAAAAAACTGTAAAAACAAACAAACAAACATGTGGCAACTAAACAATATGCTACTAAAAAAACCAATGGTTTACTAAAGAAATCAAGTGGTAAATCAAAAAATACCTGAAGACAAATGAAAATGAAAGCACAACAATCCAAAATGTATGAAACAAGAAAAATCTCAAATAAACTACCTAACCTTACACCTAAAGAAACTGGAAAAAGAAGAATAAGCAAAATCAAAAGTTAGAAGGAAATAAAACATAAAGATCAGGGCAGAAATTAATGAAAAAAAGACTGATAACAGAAAAGATCAATGAAACTAAGAGCTGGTCCTTTGAAAAGATAAACAAAATTGATAAAACTTTAGCCAGACTCATCAAGAAAAAAAAGAGGGCTCAAATCAATAAAATCAGAAATGAGAAAAGAGAGGTTACAACTGACACTACAGAAATTCAAAGGATCTTAAGAGAGTACTATGAACAGTTATATGCCAGTAAAATGGACAACATAGAAGAAATGGAAAAATTCTTAGAAATGTATATCTCCCAAAACTGAATCAGAAAGCAAGTGAAAATATGAACAGACCAATAACCAGTAATGAAATTGAATCAGTAATTTAAAAAAAAAATCACAGCAAACAAAAGTCCAGGACCAGATGGCTTCACAGGGGAATTCTACCAAACATACTTACAAGAGTTAACACCTAACTGTCTCAAACTATTAAAAAAAAATTGCAAAGGGAAGAGTGCTTCCAAACTCATTCTATGAGGGCAGCATCACCTGCTATTAAAATCAGAGAAAACCACCACAAAAAAAGAAAGTTACAGGCAAATATCACTGATGAATGCAGGCCAAAATGCTTAACAAAATGTTAGTGAACTGAATTCAACAATACATTAGAAGGGGGCACTTCCTTGGTAGTCCAGTGGTAAAGAATCCTCCTTACTATGCAGGAGACGTGGGTTCAATCCCTGGTCAGGGAACGAAGATCCCACGTACCATGGGGCAACTAAGCCTGCACATCACAGCTAGTGAGCTCTGAATACCTCAACTAGAGCCCGTGTGCCACAAAACAGAGCCCATGTGTTGTGGAACCCACACACCACAACTATAGAGCCCACACACCCTGGAGCCTGTGTGCCACAACTAGAGAAGAGAAAAAACTGGCACACCACAACTAGAAAGAAGCCCGTGCACCACAACGAAGAGCCCATGTGCTGCAATGAAAGATCCCGCATGCCTCAACAAAGATCCCACGTACTGCAACTAAGGCCTGATGCACCCAAAAATCAATTTAAAAAAAAAAATCTTAAAAAAAAACCCCCAATACATTAGAAGGATCATACACTGTGATCAAGTGGTATTTATTCAAGGGATGCAAGGATGGTTCAATATCTGAAGTCAATCAACTTGGTATACCACATAAACTGAAGGATAAAAATCATATGATCATCCCAATAGATGCAGAAAAAACTTTTAACAATATTCAATAGCCATTTATGATAAAAGTTCTCAACAAAATGGGTATAGAGGGAATATACTTCAATATAATAAAGACCATATACGACAAACCCACAGCTAATATCACACTCAACTGTGAAAGCTGAAATCATTTGCTCTAAAATCAGGGACAAAACAAGTATGCTCACTCTCACCAATGTTATTCAACATAATATTGGCAGTCCTAGCCATTGCAATCAAACAAGAAAAGGAAAAAAATAAAAGAAATCCAAATTGGATTGAGTAAAATTCCATACATACCCATATATATACTCCTGGGCATATACCCAGAGAAAACCATAATTCAAAAGGACACATGTAGCCCAGTGTTCACTGCAGCACTATTACAATAGCCAGGACATGGAAACAACCTAAATGTCCAAGAACAGATGAATGGATAAAGAAGATGTGGTACATATATACAATGGAATATTACTCAGCCATGAAAAGGAATGAAATTGGGTCATTTGTAGAGATGTGGATGGACCTAGAGTCTGTCATACAGAGTGAAGTCAGTCAGAAAGGGGAAAACAAATATCATATATTAACATATACACGTGGAATCTAGAAAAATGGTACAGATGAACCTATTTGCAGGGCAGGAATAGAGACGCAGACATAGAGAACAGACGTGTCGACATGGTGGGGGAAGGGGAAGGGGAACGTGGGATGAATTGGGAGATTAGGTTTGCCACAAATACACTACCATGTGTACAACAGATAGCTAGTGGGAACCTGTGGTATAGCACAGGAAGCTAAGCTGTGCTGACTAGATGGGTGGGATGGGGGGTGGTGGGAAGGAGGTCCAAGAGGGAGGGGATATATGTATACATATGGCTGATTCACTTCATTGTACAGCAGAAACTAACACAACATTGTAAAGCAATTATACTCCAGTTAAAAAAAAAATACAAAGTTAGAACCCAATTGAAAAAAGATATGTAATGCAGACACTAATGAAAACCTATATAGCATTACTAATATTAGACAGAGTAGCCTTTAAGATAAGCAGCATTGCAGGATGTGCAGAGGGGCATTTCAAAACGTTAAAAGGATCAACTTACTAGGCACATATAATAATCCTAAATTGTATTTATCTAAGACCACAATTTAAGATATACGAAGCAAATACCTGATAAGCTAAAATTCACAGAAAAATCCACAGTCTTAGGTAAATATATGTCTATGAAGATTTGCTAGAATAATTAGATAAAAATTTGAAGGACATAAAATAGTTTAGCAAAGTGATTAATAAAGTTAACGTAACTGATATATCTAGGACACTGCAAAGTGTTCTGGTATTTTGTTATAGCAGTCACAACAGACTTAGACAGGATCTAGCCAATATAATACACACGAAAAATGAAGCCAAAAAATATATATACATATACAAAGATGGGAAAGGGAGAAATTAAAATTTCCATGATTGTTTATATGAAAATTTTAAGATCATAAAACATATGTTAATATCAATGTGTGAATTGAGGCACTGCAAGATATATGCAAGACTATAATGCATTTATGTACACTAGCAAAATCTCTTAGAAAATAAAATGGACTTCCCTGGTGGTCCAGTGGCTAAGACTCTGTGCTCCCAATGCACGGGGTCCGGGCTTGATCCCCGGTCAGGGAATTAGATCCCACATGCCACAACTAAGTTTGCACGCCACAACTAAAGGATCCCTAATGCTGCAACTAAAAGATCCCACATGCTGCAACTAAAGATCCTGCATGTAGCAATGAAGATCCCACACGCAGCAATGAAAACCCAGCACAGCCAAATAAATAAATATCTAAAAAATTTTTTAAATTTGTTTCATTTTGTCTTTTTGCTTTTAATATATTAGTTGTTTTATATTCTATATGTGAATAAAATTGATAACATCAAGATCCTCTAAAGGAACAACATAATTGAATATCTTCAACTACCAGATATTAAAATAATACAAAGAACACTAAAGAGTCAGTGGTGTTAAATGATTCCATATTTTATTTGTCTGACTTTGGACCAACATGTAAACCTAAAACTGCTCTTAAAAAATAAAATATTAAAAAAAAATTAACAGCAGGACTTCCCTGGTGGCACAGTGGTTAAGAATCTGCCTGCCAATTCAGGGGACAGGGTTTGATCCCTGGTCTGGGAAGATCCCACATGCCATGGAGCAACTAAGCCTGTGCACCATAACTACTGAGCCTGCGTGCCACAACTACTGAGCCCGCTTGCTGCAACTACTGAAGCCTGTGCGCCTAGAGCCCGTGCTCTGCAACAAGAGAAGCCAGCGCAATGAGAAACCTGTGCCCCGCAACAAGAGAAGCCACCGCAATGAGAAACCCACGCGAGCAACAAAGAGTAACCGCCGCTCACCACAACTAGAGAAAGCCCGCGTGCAGCAACAAAGACCCAACACAGCCAAAATGATAATAATAAATTTTAAAAAATCTAAAAAGTATGTATATAACAGAAGCAGACCCACACATGTAAAGTAGCATGATTTATGACAAAACTACCATTCAGGGTACAAAAAAAAAAACGCATGTCTTTTAAATAAATAGTAAACATGCACTTGTATATTCATAGAAGAAAAATTTATACTCTTACCTCACATCATAAACAAAATAAATCCCTGATGGATAATAAATCTAAATGTGAAAGGTGAAAAAATAAAGATGTTAGAATGCAACATATAGCATAATCAACTTACGGCTTGGGAATGAAAAAAGTGCTAACACACATAATGCTAACCATAAAAAAATGTTTCCTTTACTGAACTACATAAAAAATAAAAATTTCAACTTTTATCAAAAGACATCTTTAGGGCTTCCCTGGTAGTGCAGTGGTTGAGAGTCTGCCTGCCGATACAGGGGACACGGGTTCGTGCCCCGGTTTGGGAAGATCCCACATGCTGCAGAGCGGCCGGGCCCGTGAGCCATGGCCGCTGGGCCTGTGCGTCCGGAGCCTGTGCTCTGCAAAGGGAGAGGCCACGACAGTGAGAGGCCCGCGTACCGCAAAAAAAAAAAAAAAAAAAAAAGTTTACTTAAAAGTTGAAACCATGTGTAACACAAAACATTTGGATTGGATACAAAGAGACGTATATATGTATGTTTAAAATGTTTTGAAGAGTCATATACCATTTAAGTCAGTAGATGCCTTGAATTTAGCTAGACAATATGCAAGATTTTTGATGTTTTAACTTGCACGAATGTGAACTGTTTGCATGAAATAGCTTGGGGTTGATTGTTTAGTTGGCAGACCAAAAAACTAGAAATGTGATCTTATCCTGATTCTGTGATAAGGGTCATCTACTTAATACTTTTGAACAACAATTTTCTCACCAATAACATGGGTATTCATGTTTTTAAATGTATAGGGTCATACAAAATGAGAAAATATATGCTTAGGATTTTATATATTAGGTAACACCGAGATCATTGATGTGGCTCTCAAATCAAAACATTTTTTCAAGGCTACCTTGAGTTTTCTTTCCAAAACTTACATATGACCTTCTGAATCTCCTGGATAATAGCAAATCATCCAAAGAGATGGGAACAGCTCATTTTTTAGAAATAGCCAAGAACCATTGTTAATGTCTCATTTTCTTCTCAGTGTTTGGACCACTATGTAATATATTACAGTTGCCCATTAATAAGATGATTAAATTATATGTAATATCAGTACAACTAAAATATAATGAGAATGTATCTCAGTGGCTCTAGCTTGATTCTAAAATATAGAATGGCCTAAGATGAATTTGAAAAAGTATTAGTAAAATAGTGTCTTCAAAACGCTATTTAGGGTATACACATATTGCTATCTTTGACATATTGACACATAAATTATACTGGTTTATAGTTTGGATACAGCATGTTGTACTTGAAGTTCACACAATTTCACATTAAATGTTGACTGGATTAGTTGTCATTTCTTCCCTTTCTAGATGAATGATTTTGGTCAAGTTACTTAAATACTCTTGACAGTTTTTCCATCTATAAAATGGTTCTCTTAATACCAAATTTATAGAATTTGTATAGGTCTACCGGCTAATCTGTAACTAAATAGGTAGAAATGGCTTTAACTGTGACTGCTGAGTATAGTTCTTAACTGAGGCTACTGAATCGAATAGGTAAGATCTCTAAGTCCCTTCAGTTGTCATCATTTAAGGAAAGTTAAGATCTGTGCCAAAATCATTTACTGAAATTATAACAATCCCTTGATTCTTATATACTTACATATATTCTACAAGTCATTATGGTAGGAATTCAAAGTTATACGTAAATTTGTTAGGCTACTAAAGTTGAAGACAATTCACAGAGAAACACAATGAAGGAGCTGAGAGTACCTTCAGTTATCTTTAGTCCAAACTCCTCATTTCACAGATGAGAACGCTGAGGCTTAATGCCACACTATGCTCAGGTTGGAAGATGCAATAAATCAGAGATGATTTAATTTGATAATGGTGGAGGGAAGTTGAGGCCCCTTTTTTCTCATATCATGCATAGATAATGCTTAACTTTATTGCATTTATATTTCTAATAGACCTAAAATCATCTTTTTGTCAATTTGGGTGGTATTGGAAGAATACTTGATTTGTTTTAGTCTTTTGATAATAGTTGTCATTATTAGAAATTTATTTAGTCAGTTTTTATTTTTCTGGAACAGTTTTAGTTTCACAAATAAGTTGAACAGAGAATACGGAGTTTGCATATGCTCCCTCCCCTCACATAGTCTCCTCACCATCAACATCCTAGGTCAGAGTGGTACATGTGTTACAACTGATGAACCAACATTGACACATCATTATCACACAAAGTCTATAGTTTACATTAGACTTCACTCTGTGTTGTATGTTCTATGGGTTTTGACAGATGTATAATGCCATGTGTCTACCATTATAGCATCATACAGAATAGTTTCACTGCCTTAAATATCCTCTGTGCTCCACCTATTCATCCATTCCTCTCTAAATACACTGACAACTACTGATATTTTTACTGTCTCCACAGTTTTGCCTTTTCCAGAATGTCATGTAGTTGTCATCATAAGAGTATGTCATCTTTTCAGATTAGCTTTTTCATTGAGTAATATACATTTAAGATTCCTCTATCTCTTTTCATGGCATGATAGCTCATTTCTTCTTAGCACTGAATAGTGTTACATTGTCTGGATGCACCATAGTTTTTTGTTTGTTTACTTTCTGTAACCTACTGAAGGACATCTTCATTTCTTCTGAATTTTGGGAATTATGAACAAAACTGCTACAAACATCTATGTACAGGTTTTGTGTGGACATAGTTTTCAACTCATTTGTCAAAGTTCAATGGGCACGATTGCTGAATACTATGGTAAGATTATATTTAGTTCTCCAAGAACCACCAACTGTCTTCCAAAGTGGCTGGTGGGAATTTTGTATTCCCACCAGCAATGAATGAGGATTCATGTTGTTCCACATCCTTGTCAGCATTTAGTATTGTCAGTGTTTTGAATTTTAGCCATCTACTAGGTGTGTAGTAGTATCTAATTTTTGTTTTACTTTGAAATTCTCTAATTATATATAATGTTGAGCATCTTTTCATATGCTTGTCACCTGTATAGCCCACGGGCCCAGCCGCTCCGCGGCATGCGGGATCCTCCCGGACCGGGGCACGAACCCGCGCTCGCCGCATCGGCAGGTGGACTCCCAACCACTGCGCCACCAGGGAAGCCCCATTGCTCATTTTTTAATTGAATTATTTTCTTATCAAGTTTCTTTTTAAATGTTACATTTCATTCTTTTATTGTAGCTGCCTATCCATACCAGGTAGTACAAAAATCTATTATTAAGTTTTAAGAGTTCTGGGTATATTTTAGATAACAGCCCTTTATCAAATGTCTTCTGCAAATATTTTCTCTTAGTCTGTGGGAGGTCTTCTAATTCCTTTGACAATATCTTCTTTATAACAATTTTTAGTGAAGTCCAACTTATCGATTATTTCTTTCACCCCTTTGGTGTTATATCTAAAAACTCATCACCAAACCAAAGGTCATCTGAATTTTCTCCTGTGCTATCTTCTAGGAGTTTTATAGTTTTGCATTTTACACATTGTTCTATGAGCCATTTTGAAAATTTTATTTATTTTTGGCCTTAGTTTCCAAAGAATGGAGCTCAAAGTCTAAAACACCAACCACTTTGCAAAGCTATTAGGAATATTCACCAGTGAAGATTAGGAAGGAAATAATTTCTTTCATTTATTGAACAACCAAATGGAGTCTGGTAACATACTGAATCATGTGGGAAATAGAGTATCTCAGAATACATTACCTGGAAAGAGTCTTGGCAAATTGTTCCTCTTTGACTGTGATGCATTTAGTGGATCATTAATAGGTATTATAGAAGGTAGATAAAAATTGATCTCTTTGTTATGTAAGTTTTAAAAAATTTTACTTAACATGCAACATATGTCTTTACCATCAGAATTTTTAGAGCCTTTAATATATTAAGGATTCCTGTGATTCTCTAAAAGGGCAGTACATTAACTAGAGTTCTCCCAGTTGAACATACAATATTTTCTTGAAAAACTGATGTTTTGAATGAAAACAAAAAATAATTTTATAGATAAGAAAATAAGCTCATGACATGAAGTTCAGCATTATGCCAAAGATCATTCAACTAGTTATTGGAACATTTGGTATTGACACAAACTAATTACAAGCTGGTGTTGATTTAATTTCCATTTACTCCTTGAAGGAAATGAAGACTCATTCATTAAGTGTTTGTGAAGCATGTATAATGGTATTTTGGACAGAGGGACATAACATTATGATGTCTACTCAATCTTAATACATTCCCTTATATCATGATATAACATGTTCTAATATTTTAGGAATTTATGTCTTAATGCATACATTGCTAACTCTATTCAGCCCTTTGTAATCACTGTGTCATCAAGATTATCTGAGTATTGCTTATGTCATTTGGGGGCATTCATGACTTGCCCTAGTGACATCATTTATGGTAACTCTATTTAGGCCTCTCTATATGCACACTGGCTTTGTGAAGATGCCATTTTTGTGAAATGATTTTGCAGACAGGAAAATTTGTGCATTGATGATAATAGATTTATCTTCTCCAATAAAAATACCATTAAATTCTCCTGCAATCCATTTCATTCCTTGCAGAGTCAGATAAATGCTAAGTTTGGGCACATGTATTCTTCAGAGAATCAAAGAAGACTTGAGATGACAGCAGTCAGTGAGAATTCTGAGCAAGGATTAACATTATGAAAGAGCTTGTCCATCTGTTGAACAAAAGCTAAATCTGATTCAGCTTGAGCACAACATATATATTTCCAAAGCAAAGCATTCATTCAAAGTATCTATCTAACAGTCCAGGTAACACAGAGTTTATTATTAATGTTACTCTATGAATAGAATACTCATTAATTTTTTTAATGTTTTACAGATCCACAGTGCAACTATGGTAAAATGCCTGCACCTAATAATCTATTCAGGAATATCAAGAGTAACAGTGGATATGTGTGTACAGTTCATTTCTGCAATATCCATCTGCCAAGCTTTTCCATGTATATTACAAATCAAAACAAAAAATATTTCGAAGTACACAGAGTTTTCTTAGCAAAATCTTATATTCATTAGTTAATTTGCAAAGGCTTACAAAAGCATTTGTTAAAACAAGTTTTGATCATTCTTAGCATAAACGTACAAACAAAAATTCCTACATATCCTACTAGGCATGCTCGTATGGGGAAAGAACAGCAACCTTATGCAAAATGATACTATCCTGATTGATGTGGAAAAAAGACCAAGAGCTCACAGAAGCAAGAAGGTAACTGGTAAGAATCTTAGTTCTTTCATTTACTAGTACATTCAAACAACTCATCTGATCTCTTTTTCCTCCTCTAGTAAATGGGCACAGTGAAAATTAGTGTCGTGTGTATTAAAAAGTAAATAATATACAACCGTAACTTGTATGGTTCTTAGGATTCAATAGATATACAGGAAATTGCTGCCCCTTTTCTTTTCATAGAAAAAGTGTTCATTTAACAAAATGCATAACAGTTGCTGTAGTGTTCAGTGCTAGAGAAAGGAAAGGCCACGTGCTTTTACCTCGCTGATTTACTGAAACAAGATATTGTGCTGATTTACTGAAACAAGGTATTGTGAATCACTCAAATAAAAAAGATTGAACAAGATCCACTTTATATTACACTATTTAATAGTTACAACATTTGTGTTTCCTCAAATAAATCTTCTAAATGCCATCTAAGTGATATGCAGAATACTTGATTTTTAAAATATAATTTAAATGATATTGGGCAGTTTATAATGATGTTAAGGCCCCTTTTTTGGGAAAGAATGGAGTAATGAAAATCTGACTTAACCTTCTGCATTAGTTTGCTAGGGCTACCATAACAAAATACCACAGACTGAGTGGCTTAAATAACAGAAATGTATTTCTCACAGTTCTGGAGACTAGAACTCCAAGATCAAAGTGTAGAAGTCCAAGATCAAAGCCCAAGATCAAAGTATAGCCAGATTTGTTTTCTTCTGGGGCTTCTCCCCTTGATTTGGAGATGGCCACCTTCTTACTGTGTCCTCACATGGTTGTCCTTTGGTCTGTGTGCATATGTGTCCTAATTCTCTCTTCTTATAAGAACACCAGTCATAATGGATTAAGGTTTACATTTATGGTCTCATTTTACATTAATCACCTACTTAAAGGTCCTATCTCCAATACAGTCACATTCTAAGGTACTGGGGGTTAGTACTTAAACATATAAATTTGGGGGAGGCACAGTTCAGCCCATTACACCTTCCCACCATTAGCAACTAGAAGGCCAGACAACATATATGTAATAGTTATTTTCAGATGTTGGAGAGCAGGTAGCACAGAAATGTTACCTCTGAGAGAAGAGAAATAAATGTGGTGGACTCTTGTATGGACCTAGTTTTCTTCCTAGAGGCCCAGTCCAGTTCCCAAATCAGGACGGTACATATGGAGTAAAATTCCAGGAGGCCTTGCAAAGAATGATGAGTGTGCTGTAAACAGAATACTTCTCAGAAATCACACTAGGTAGGCAGACCTTCTACCTCTGACTATTCATAGATTTTTCATTTATCACTTGGGCATTCAGTAGAAACCCTAAAAGGCCCACAAGTTTCGTAGGGCTAAACAATTCCTAAAGTAATAGGTACTCTTAAAAATTGCCTAAAACAAGTCTCAACAAACCAAAGCTAATAGATGAGTGAATTAATACTACCATAATAAAGCTCATAATTCTTTAAAGGAGAATAGCAAAATTCAGACACTCATGAACATAACATTCACAATATCCAAGATCCACTCAAAATTTGTGAGGCATGATACTATGTAAGAAAATGTGAACCAAAAATTTTTTTAAATGATCACTAAAAACAGACACAGCAATGATAGAGGTGATGAAATTTACAGACAACTACACCTGATTTTATTATGTCCAAGGATTAAAGTAAAACATGTACAAAATAATGAGAGAAATGGAAAATATGAAAGAACCAAATGATATATCTACAAAATAAACATATAATATCTGTAATTTAATTATTCACTGGGATAATCAGGAAAATGTGAACCAAAAATTTTTTTAAATGATCACTAAAAACAGACACAGCAATGATAGAGGTGATGAAATTTACAGACAACTACACCTGATTTTATTATGTCCAAGGATTAAAGTAAAACATGTACAAAATAATGAGAGAAATGGAAAATATGAAAGAACCAAATGATATATCTACAAAATAAACATATAATATCTGTAATTTAATTATTCACTGGATGGGATAATCAGCAGGGAGACATTCTGGAAGAAAATATCAGTAAACTTAGAGGGATAGAAACAACTCAGATAAAAGCATGGGGCAGGGGCTGGGGGGAGACTAAATACTAAAAAAGGAAGAGCACTAATGATGATCCATGGAAAAACAAGTGTTCAAAATATAGTGGATGAAAATTTTTTAAATATGATGAAAGCTTTACATCCAAAAATTCAATAAACAAAATCCAAGCAAAATAAACACAATGAGACCACACCAAGGTATATTCTAATCAAACTGCTGACAAGCAGTAATAAAGGGAAAATTTTTTTTACACTTGACTGAAAAGAAATGCCTCATTAAAGACAAAGGAACAAAGATAAGAATGACTGTAGTTTTCTTTTGTGAAACTATACAAGCCAGAGAATAATTGATACCATTTTTAAAGCTGAGAGAGGGAAAGCAAAAACCCAACTAGAGTTATAGCCCAGAGAAAATATCTGTCAAAAATGAAGTGAAAATCAAGATTTATTCAGAAAAAATAATTGAGAAAAATTTTAGCCAGCAGATTTTCACTAGAGTAAATAGTAATTTTTCAGAAAAAAAAAAAAAATTCTTCAGACATAAGAATTGTCCATTCAAGACAGAGACTTGAATCTATACAAAGCAACACATAGCAACACACATAATACACAGGCAAATAAAGACTTTTTTCATATTAAAAATTCCCTGAAATTTGAATTTTTAAAGTAAGCTTTGTGCGATCTTCTTCTTCCTTGCCAAAAAAGAAGTGGAAGACTGGGCTAAAAGAAATGCTCCCATCCAGTCCTCTGGTCTGTGGGGGCACAAACCTGTCTCCCTAAGTCCACTGGCACTTCTCCCCTCCCCAAACCAGTCTGTACAGGTGTTCTTCACTTTACACAAAAGACACTTCAACCAAATAAAGTCAATTACTCTAAAATGATAAAATACATTTCTGAATAAATCTTTATTTCAACTTCATTTTTGATATAAAATTAGAAAAATAATTGGTCTTCAATCCTTATCTCATATGCAACAATTACCTTAAAATGAAACAAAGACCTAGACATAAAAGCTAAAACTGTAAAACTTCTGGAAGTTGCCATAGACATTATGCTTATGAAATTGGGATAGGCCAAGATTTTCTACATAGGAAACCTAAAGTATATACCATAAAAGGAAAAAAAATCAATAGAAATTCACCAAAATTGAAATATTTGGCTCTTATCATAGCATCATGGATAAAATAAAAAATCAAACACTGAACTATGGGAGAAAATATTTGTAACACATTTAACTAACAATGGCTTGTGTTCAGAATATATTAAGAATTCTTGCAATTTAAAAATAAGGAAACAAAACATAATAAAAACGGGCCAAGAGTTTGAGTAGTCACTTCACACAAGAAGATATTGAGAGGAGGACCTTCAAGATGGCAGAGGAGTAAGATGTGGAGATCACCTTCCTCCCCACAAATACATCAAAAATACATCTACATGTGAACAGTTCCTATAGAACACCTACTGAAAGCTGGCGTAAGACCTCAGACTTCCCAAAAGTCAAGAAACTCCCCACGTACCTGGGTAGGGCAAAAGAAAAAAGAAAAAACAGAGACAAAAGAATAGGGATGGGACCTGCACCTTGGGGAGGGAGCTGTGAAGGAGGAAAGGTTTCCACACACTAGGAAGCCCCTTCACTTGTGGAGATGGTGGGGGGAAGGTTCAGAGCCACGGAGGAGAGGGCAGCAACAGGGGTACAGAGGGAAAAGTGGAGAGATTCCCGCACAGAGGATCAGTGCCAACCAGCACTCACCAACCCAAGAGGTTGTCTGCTCACCCGCTGGGGTGGGCAGGGGCTGGGAGCTGAGGCTTGGGCTTTGGAGGTCAGATCCCAGGGAGAGGACTGGGGTTGGTTGCATGAACACAGACTGAAGGGGACTGGTGCACCACAGTTAGCCGGGACGGAGGCCAGGAAAAAGTCTGGACCTGCCTAAGAGTCAAGAGTCCGTTGTTTCTGGGTGCACGAGGAGAGGGGATTCAGAGCACCGCCTAAACAAGCTCCAGAGATGGGCACGAGCTGCGGCTATCAGCATGGATACCAAAGACGGGCGTGAAACGCTAAGGCTGCTGTTGCAGCCACCAAGAATCCTGTGTGCAAGCACAGGTCACTATCCACACCTCCCCTCTGGGAGCCTGTGCAACCTGCCGCTGCCAGGGTCCTGGGATCCAGGGACAACTTCCCTGGGAAAACACATGGCATACCTCAGGCTGTTGCAATGTCATGCTGGGCTCTGCCGCTGAAGGCTCGCCCCACATTCCGTACCCCTTCCTCCCCGCCAGCCTGAGTGAGCCAGAGC
This sequence comes from Lipotes vexillifer, assembly GCF_000442215.2. NCBI lineage: Eukaryota > Metazoa > Chordata > Mammalia > Artiodactyla > Lipotidae > Lipotes > Lipotes vexillifer. The sequence continues at coordinate 4,104,132 of NW_006785225.1, read as the reverse complement.
CCCCTAATCAGGCGCTCCTTTAACCCCATCCTGTCTGAGCGAAGAACAGATGCCCTCAGGCGACCTACACACAGAGGTGGGGCCAAATCCAAAGCTGAACCCCAGAAGCTGTGTCAACAAAGAAGAGAAAGGGAAATCTCTCCCAGCAGCCTCAGGAGCAGAGGATTAAATCTCCACAATCAACTTGATGTACCCTGCATCTCTGGAATACCTGAATAGACAACAAATCATCCCAAAATTGAGGTGGTGGACTTTGGGAGCAACTGTAGACTTGGGGTTTGCTGTATGCAACAGACTAGTTTCTGATTTTTTTGTTTATCTTAGTATAGTTTTTAGTGCTTGTTATCATTGGTGGATTTATTTATTGCTTTGGTTGCTTTCTTTTTTTAAATTACTTTTCTTATTCTATTATTTTAATAATATTTTATTATTTTTTTCTTTTAATAATTTTATTAGTTTATGTTTTCCCTCTTTTTTTCTTCCTTTTCTTCTGAGCCGTGTGGCTGACAGGGTCTTGGTGCTCCGGCCAGCTGTCAGTCCTGAGCCTCTGAGGTGGGAGAGCCAAGTTCAGGACATTGGACCACGAGAGACCTCTCAGCCTCATGTAATATCAAACGGTGAGAGCTCTCTCAGAGACCTCTGTCTCAACGTTAAGACCCAGCTCCACTCAACGCCTGGCAAGCTCCAGTGCTGGACACCCCATGCTAAACAACTAGCAAGACAGGAACAGAAGCCCACCCATTAGCAGAGAGGCTGCCTAAAATCATAATAAGTTAAGAGAAACCCCAAAACACACCACAGGATATGGTCCTGCTCACCATAAGGACAAGATCCAGCCTCATCCACCAGAACACAGGCACCAGTCCCCTCCACCAGGAAGCCTACACAACCCACTGAACCAACCTTAGCCACTGGGGACAGACACCAAAAACAACGGGAACCATGAACCTGCAGCCTGTGAAAAGGAGACCCCAAACACAGTAAGTTAAGCAAAATGAGAAGACAGAAAACACACAGCAGATGAAGGAGCAACGTAAAAACCCACCAGACCTGAAAGGTGGGATTCTGACCAATAGGCAGTCTACCTGAAAAAGAATTCAGAATAATGAGAATAAAGATGATCTAAAATCTTGGAAATAGAATGGAGAAAATACAAGAAACCTTTAACAAGGACCTATAAGAACGAAAGGCCAAACAAAGAATGATGAACAACACAATAAATGAAATGAAAAATTCTCTAGAAGGGATCAATAGCAGAATAACTGAGGCAGAAGAATGGAGTGATCTAGAAGATAAAATAGTGGAAATAACTACTGCAGAGCAGAATAAAGAAAAAAGAATGAAAAGAATTGAGGACAGTCTCAGAGACCTCAGGGACAACATTAAACACATCAACATTTGAATTATAGGGGTTCCAGAAGAAGTAGAGAAAAAGAAAGGGATTGAGAAAATATTTGAAGAGATTATAGTTGAAAACTTCCCTAATATGGGAAAGGAAATCGTCAGTCAAGTCCAGGAAGCACAGAGAGTCCCATACTGGATAAATCCAAGGAGAAACACACCAAGACACACATTAATCAAAGTATCAAAAATTAAATACAAAGAAAAAATATTAAAAGCAGCAAGGGGAAAACAACAAATAACACACAAGGGAATCCCCATAAGGTTAACAGCTGATCTTTCAGCAGAATCTCTGCAAGCCAGAAGGTAGTGTCAGGACATATTTAAAGTGATTGAAGGAGAAAAATCTACAACCAAGATTACTCTACCCAGCAAGGATCTCATTCAGATTTCACAGAGAAATTAAAACCTTTACAGACAAGCAAAAGCTAAGAGAATTCAGCACCACCAAACCAGCTTTACAACAAATGCTAAAGGAACTTCTCTAGACAGGAAACACAAGAGAAGGGAAAGACCTACAATAATGAACCCAAAACAATTAAGAAAATGGTAATAGTAACATACATATTGATAATTACCTTAAATGTACATGGATTAAATACTCCAACCAAAAGACATAGACTGGCTGAATGGATACAAAAACAAGACTGGTAAATATGCTGTCTACAAGAGACCCACCTCAGACCTAGGGACACATACAGACTGAAAGTGAGGGGGTGGAAAAAGATATTCCGTGCAAATGGAAATCAAAAGAAAGCTGGAGTAGCAATTCTCATATCAGACAAAATAGGCTTTAAAACAAAGACTATTACAAGAGACAAAGAAGGATACTACATAATGATCAAGGGATCAATCCAAGAAGATATAACAATTGTAAATATTTATGCACCCAACAAAGGAGCACCTCAATACATGAGGCAAATACTAACAGCCATAAAGGGGAAATCGACAGTAACACAATCATAGTAGGGAACTTTAACACCCCACTTTCACCAATGGACAGATCATCCAAAATGAAAATAAGGAAACACAAGTTTTAAATTATACATTAAACAAGATGGACTTAATTGATATTTATAGGACATTCCATCCAAAAACAACAGAATACACATTCTTCTCAAGTGCTCATGGAACATTCTCCAGGATAGATCATATCTTGGGTCACAAATCAAGCCTTGGTAAATTTAAGAAAATTGAAATGGTATAAAGTATCTTTTCCAACCACAACACTATGAGACTAGATATCAATTACAGAAAAAAATTTGTAAAAAATACAAACACATGGAGGCTAAACAACACACTACTTAATAACCAAGAGATCACTGAAGAAATCAAAGAGGAAATCAAAAAAACCTAGAAACAAATGACAATGAAAACACGACAACCCAAAACCTATGGGATGCAGCAAAAGCAGTTCTAAGAGGGAAGTTTATAGCAATACAATCCTATCTCAAGAAACAAAAAAAATCTCAAAGAACCTAAGCTTACACTTAAAGCAATTAGAGAAAGAAGAACAAAAAAACCCTGAAGTTAGCAGAAGGAAAGAAATCACAAAGATCAGACCAGAAATAAATGAAAAAGAAATGAAGGAAACGATTGCAAAGATCAAAAAAACTAAAAGCTGGTTCTTTGAGAAGATAAAGTTGATAAACCATTAGCCAGACTCATCAAAAAGGGAGAAGACTCAAATGAGTAAAGTCGACTTAGAAATGAAAAAGGAGAAGTAACAACTGACACGGCAGAAATACAAAGGATCATGAGAGATTACTACAAGCCGCTGTATGCCAATAAAATGGACAATCTGGAAGAAATGGACAAATTCTTAGAAATGCACAACCTTCCGAGACTGAACCAGGAAGAGACAGAAAATATGAACCGACCAATCACAAGCACTGAAATTGAACCTGTGATTAAAAACCTTCCAACAAACAAAAGCCCAGGACCAGATGGCTTCACAGGAGAATTCTATCAGACATTTAGAGAAGAGCCAACACCTAACCTTCTCAAACTCTTCCAAAATACAATGAGAGAGTGGCACTGACATATATATACTACCAAATGTAAAATAGATGGCTAGTGGGAAGCAGCAGCATAGCACAGGGAGATCAGCTTGGTGGTTTGTGACCACCTAGCACGGTGGGATAGGGAGGGTGGGAGGGAGACGCAAGAGGGAGGGGATATGGGCATATATGTGTACATAGAGTTGATTCACTTTGTTATACAGCAGAAACTAACACAGCACTGTAAAGCAGTTATACTCTAATAAAGATGTTAAAAAAAAGGTATTGAAATGTCCAATAAACATATGAAAAGCTACTCAATATTTGTAGGCATCAGAAAAAATGCAAATTAACATTACAATGAGATCTACCTACACACCTTTGAACAAATAAAGTTTTTAAAAGTGATGACACCAAATGTTGAGGATATATATCTAATAATATATCGGATAATATCTAACAGATATATTGCTGGTGGGAATGCAAAATGGTACTATAAATCTTGAAGTACTCAGACTCTTCATGTACACTAAACCATATGCTTACCATATGACCCAGGCATTCTATTTCTAGGTATTTACTCAAGAGAACCAATGTATGTCCTCACAGACTTCTTTTCTGAATGTTCACTGTAGCTTTAATCTTAACAGTAAAAAATAGAAACAATTCATATTAATCAATAAGCAAATAAATGACTAAGTAAATTTTGATGTGTCTAGACAATGGAATACTACTAAACAAGGAAAAGGAAAAAACTACTAAGGGTGGAAAGTGGAGAAAGAGGTGATGCTGGGTAAGCAGAAAGGGGCTTTTTAGGCCAGGGTCAATAATTTATATAGTAGTCTTGGTTCAGTGAAAAGGCATGGAATGCTGTAAGTTGAGATGTGGCAGAATTTTCTTTAAAACAAAGTCATTTTGGCTTTTGGGTCAACAGTGAATTATTGGCATGTGGATTTTAGTCAATAAAATGAAGAGATAGAAAGGGACATTTTACAGGTACTCTAGTGAGATAAAATACAGTCCTCACTTTGGTGGTAACAGGAAACAGTAAAATGGATGGACTTTGAATATATAAACAAAGTTTAATATATGCATGCATATGTATATCTATATTGATATAGACAGATATAGCTGTATATAGAGAATAAAGATACATAGATATAGGTGTGAAAGTACATATAAGTATAGATATAGATATGGGTGTAGGTCCTGGAGTTGATAAGCCTTCCTTATGGATTGAATGTGGGTAATCAAAGAGGATGTGGAATCAGATCAGGATGTCTTGAGAATTTGGGACCTATGGTTCCATTTAAACATTGTAGAGGGCTTCCCTGGTGGCACAGTGGTTGAGAGTCCCCCTGCCGATGCAGGGGACATGGGTTCGTGCCCCGGTCCGGGAAGATCCCACATGCCGCGGAGCAGCTAGGCCCGTGAGCCATGGCCGCTGAGCCTGCGCGTCCGGAGCCTGTGCCCCGCAACGGGAGAGGCCACAACAGTGAGAGGCCGCGTACCGCAAAAACAAACAAACAAACAAACAAAAATTGTAGAATATTGGCAGAAAGTGTGAGAGAGTTAAGAACCTTGTCCCAGGGCTACAGCAACACTTACCAAAAAAGGATATGAGACCAAAACTCAGAACTACCTCTGAGTAGAATTAGGAAAAAGCTGAATCTATTGCAAGTATCCCACGGATGGTAACTCTATCAATTCTCCAGAAATATTATCATGGATATATACAATTTGGGTCCCACTTCTAAGATATCAATTGATTAATCAAATTAAAGATACAGATGAACAGAATAAAATTTTTTTCTCTGTGCCTGTGAGTGTCAAAGGGTCTGAAATATAATTAAAACAAATCCACCTAGGACTTGGACTTCTGGAAATACTAGTGTAATTGGAAGCTATTTTTTTCTATTAATCTATGTACAAACAAACAAGCCCACTAAAATTCAGGTAGATACCAAGAAGACCATTTACTCCAGAGTAATAAAAATAAACTCAGACTGGCAAACTGACTGACTGGGGAAATTGGAGAGATCCATGCAAATCTGTAGAATCTCTGCAGAGTCACTAGGCTAAACTAATCAATATTAAGGATTATTTTCCATGATCCTCAATTTTCGTGTGAAGATGGAAATCTTCACTCTCTGGCTACTTGATGAAAACTTGAAACTTATTCTAGAAGTAATGGAATTCAGTGATTTTGAGGTCCCTGGAATGGTTTACTATTTGCTTAGGAAATTAGGAGCACATTCCTTATCTTCATTTGAGGTAACAAAGACCTAGGGGAAGTTACCTCTTCACAGAGTAAGACAGAAGACATTATGATCCGTAGGCTGTGCATTCTAGATCTAGCTTTTCCACTCACCTAACAAGTACAAGTGGTTTCATATTCTTATCCCTCAATTCCGTCATTTATGAAAATATAAAGTTTACTTCCCACAGAAAATTATAAAGATTAAATATATTCTGAGTATTGCTTTAGGAATTAAAACAATAAATGATATTAGTTTCTGTATTTATTAATTTATTTAACAAACATTTATGGGGTCCTTTCTATGTGCAGGTCAAATTTTATGGTGATGATCAAGATAAAAAAGTCCCCATTCATGAGTATAATTACATCCAAGTAGGAGAAATAGACAATAATCAGCACAGAAGTCAACACAAATACAATGGAGGGTTGGGTTTGAATCCTATTTTCATTTTGTGATATTTGACAACTTACTCAAAGAACTGAAGTTTCTTCACCTGTAACATGAGAGAAGTAATTAGCCCAAAGACAACAAGATAAAAATATTAAGTGCATAAATACTTTCAATTCATCTAGCAAACGTTTGATAAATGTAAGCATGAATGTATTCAAATGCAGGCAAGGCTTCCTGAAGAAGGTAAAATGACTTATGGCCTTAAGGATGATTAGGGGTTCGCTTGGTCAATAAAAGGATTGCGGAAAGGAGAAGGCATTCTAGACATGAACGAAGGAACAAACATAGAGCATAATGCATTAGGATATACCATTAACTTAGTAGGATCATGCATAAAGTTTAGAATATTAGAAGGTTACAGTCATAGATAGGAGCCTTGCTTAGAATGATGTCTTTCCAGAAAGAATATGTCATTAGACGTATTACGTTAATAAACGAAAGTTATAAGTTGTGTAATATAAAAGGCAAAGATGATAAATAAGATGACATTATTTATTTTGAAGTGATGACCTTATTTATCCTATCTTTAGCAATACTCTTGGACCTGATATTAGAGCCCTAGTGTTTAGAAATTAATGGGACAAGATTTTGATGTTTCTTTTTTTCTGTTAATATTCTGAGGATTCTTGAAAAGTGTTTCAATCTGTACAGATTCTAAGTGATGAGTAACTGTACTCTTACATCACTCCTGGTCAGGTATATATCCCTTGCTCTCTGTGAATCTAAATTACCTTTTCTTGGAATATGTAAGACAATTATTCCCAAGTTAAATTAAATCCGTCCAGCAATTTTGTATTGTGTTCCTCATCAAGATTTCTTTTTCTCTCATTTTGTTTTAACACTAACAGAGGCTTGAGTTTAAACGACGCAGAAATATATTTCCTCAACGATATTTCCACCTGAAGGTCATTTATTTACAGAGACATATTTCAGGTGCTTTGTTAATACTTTCAAGACAATTTACTGCTGTTTTCGTTGAGAAAATCCCCCCAAAAGTAATGAGAATATGAAAATAATTAAATATACTGAAGTTTGAATAATGATTATAGGAGTTCTTATTGTCTGAATTTGTTTCTTCCAATACATGATGGTGAAATTTCACTGTAATGAAATGAAATGTATCACTCATAAACCAATATTGTTCAGTTTAAAGACTCTACAGAATGGCTGAAAAGAGCTGTACATTGATTTCCCCCAATTTTTAATGACTTAAAAACCAGTGAAAAATTTTTCCATAAATAGAGTATGTTTGCCTGTTTGTAAGTTTTATAAAGACAAAAAATTTAGCATACTACCAATTGCTGTGTCTCCACTCACTCATTTATTCCTTAATTTATTCAATGCCTCAGGGGCAGTAGGGGATAAGGAAGCACAGCTGGACTTTGACCAAACTAAGAGACTTGGCATTATCTATTTAGAACTCACACTTTTTCTTTTCCTGTATAGTGGGACAACTGCGATGTTATAACAAAAGGATGACCTGGTCATTTGTTTTTTCTCAGTCATCCCACTCTTGCAGAAGGATGGAAAGTGGATTACTGGGCCTGGAAGTGGGCATGAAGAATAAAACTGATAAAAGTAACACAGATTAAGAGAACATTAGATTTGTCTAAAGGTGAAATAATGAAGCCTTTGTAAAATACGGTAGTGAGAGAATGAGATGAGAATGCTTCAGGATGACAGGAGAATTGAAAACACTTATTTCATAGAAATTATATTGTTTGGAGCTGTGAAATGAGAGAGGAAGAGCAAGTTTTGTGTTGTCTTCCCCCTTCAAACAACAGATGATAATATTTACAGACCTATGGAACCACACTATTTATTCTAAGAGATTGTGAGGAAGGATTTAGTTGTGGAATCAAATATCTTGATGCTTAATGAATAATGATTTGAAAATCTTAAATTCTTAGGCTGTGAAAGATAAAGGTTTCACTTGATCATGTAAGAGTGAAACTAAGGTGAGAATAAGTTGGTTGGGTCAGGAGACAATGTCATCACACCTTTCATGAACTTTCTTCTATTAAACTGCAATAGGACTTCACCGAAGTGGTGGTTTTGTAAATTCAATCACACTTGAAAGTGGTTTGAGTTTTGAGTGTGTCACCCAGCTTACTGGTATCAATTCTTTAGGACACACAAGATGAGAATCTTGATGCAAATTTGCAAGAACTGAAAACTTTTAAGAGAGAGAAGCCAAAGAATAAAAATCTGAACAGATCACGACTCTGCTCATTTCTAAAGACTCAATTCCCACACTGTACATGTGTGTAGATGGTTTCCAATTCTCAAGGAACCAGAATTCACCTGTTGCTGGGTAGTGTGTGTGTGCATATTACCATCTCTGAAAGGGTGAGTAGTATGGTCCCATATCCTCAATGTAACCAGTAACAGAAATAGCAGACAACCCAAGGAATTACAGAGTAGCACAAAGGCAACTGTATTTTATTTCACTTCTATTATGTTCATCTGCAAAGCAGCACTACGAAAGGACAGCACCACTACCATTACTGGTAAATAGTAACCACTCTCAAAATTTCTCAGTAGTGGTTACCTCCACAGTCCAAATTCTTTGCCTCCATGATAGACAAGATGGAATGGAAACTGGCCATATCAGTTCCTTTAAATTCACGCAATTTAAACATTTTAACTGTTGAAATCAGCTATGGACTCAAGTAAGGCTGAGACAAGTAGCTTTACACAGAGGAAGGAGAAACATGGAAAATACATCAAGAGGTTGAGGATAAATTTCATGGTAAAAACCAAGATCAGTTCCTGAGTATGTGATCCATCATAGTCTAATACTGAGACAATAGACAGTTTATGTTTCATGTACTAGTCTTGAGTACAAAGGTTATTCAAAGCTATATGGGACGGTCATCTGAATTGGCATCATGGATATGGGGCATGTCACCTATTAGGGATTTAATTATCAAGTATTTGGAGGTCCAAATAAGAGGGTTGCTTAGCTTTTAATTATTGATATCCAATTTTGTAAATGATCTCCTTTGTCTCTAGTATCCTATTTACTCTCACAATTTGGGGGGGGGGAAATCAAGTAGTTTGAAAAGTATTATATTTGTAGTTAAAAAAAGGGGGGGTTTATATACTATTTTAAGTAGTCAATTTACTTAAGTTATCTAAGCCCTGATTTCTTCATTTGTAAACTGAGGGTAATAACACCCAGCCTGTCTCTTTCTTGGCATTGATTTGGAGACCTTTCAGATATGGAGAAAAAATACTATACAAGCAAGACATCATTGCCCTTATTGAATGACTTATCCTCTTTTACATTTCTAAATCTGAATGCCTGAACTTTTTTTTAGTGTGCACTGAAGACAGTTTTAGCAAGTCCAGAATTCTATAGGCATTTCAGTGTTAGTTCCTGTATATGGGGGGTGGGGGAGGGGGCTTTTTTCCTGGAAGTATTGAGACCAGTATTAATCACAAGAAATCATTTGAAGACTTCGAGGTTTTAAGATAAAAACAAGACTATTCATAAGTTGAATGTGTAATTGTGTTACTATCAAGCACAAAACACTCTAATTGAAAAGGTATATTTATGCACATATGTGTGAGAGGATGTGTGTATGTATGAACGAGTGTGTGTTTGTGCACATATGTGAGTCTACAGTGTACAGAGAGCCTTTTTAAAGTTGATAATAAGATTGATCTATCATATAAACATCTGCCTATCCCAATTAATATTGCTCTTTTAAAATGTATATAGAAATATTTAGGATTAAATATTTGTTGAGAATATCTAAAATTACAGAATAAATATGCAGAATTACTCAGATGGTATAAACCTACTGACAGAGGTCAATCACTACTGTGATTAACTGGTATAGGCACCACTCCGCTTCTCGAAATTCACTTTCCGCCCCTTCACTTTTATGAAAGAACTACATTGCACCAGTTTTTGCTAACTAAAGAAATCTGAAGAGGATTTTCACTTTTACAGGAAAAGGCAAAAATTGAAAGTAGCATTCAGCATTTGTTTTGCAGAGAGCTGTTATACAGGAAGTGTACACCCTGAACAGTCAGAATGGCCCCCCAGCTCCTTCCTGGGAACCACACTCAGCATCAAGCGACCATAGCTTTGAATTGTGTCTGTGAGCATCTGTGCTTTATTTTGGTTTATTTTGTGCATCTGTTAGCAAGATATGCCCTAAGATCATTGGTTCTTTGCTTTACACCATTTTGGCTTATGAAAAGTTTCATAAGAATACTCTACTACTTTCAGATAGTGGGGGAAACCTATAACTAGACTGGCTCAGAATATGAAAATAAACATTTCTAGCTGGATTATGTATGCCCAAAGGAAAATACCATTTTGAACTAAATATATTCCAATGGTCACACCAGTTAAATATCGCATGAGTATCATTCAAAGGTGCTAGTTCAGCAGGAAGCCTGTGAAGAGGAAA
>NW_006785225.1:4088940-4093583 GCF_000442215.2 Lipotes vexillifer | reverse complement strand
TAGTCCAGCAGGAAGCCTGTGAAGAGGAAACGAATTGCTTAGGTAAAATGATAAGCTCATTTAATCAGCTTCCAAATCCTTGACAGGGATTAATCTTCCATGAGGGAAGCAAGAAGCTCCTCCAAAGCAAACATGGTGGGTATTGTCCACCATTTTAAGTGAGAGGTTTTCTTTTTATTGCAGTCATCAAATGCCTCCTATATTATCACTTTATTCATAATTATTTGCAGTTTAATCAAAATTAAAATACATTACTGTGAGTAACAATTTATTGAGCAGAAATTATATGTTAGGCACAATGCTAAGTACCTTGCATGTCTAACCATATTTTAAAATAAACTGTTAGGTATTAGTACTATTAGTAATAGTATAATTAATACTATTATACTATTAGTATACTAGCCTTATTGTTGACTTGCCAAAGTTTACAATGCTAACATGAGGCGATGCTGGAATCTGAACCCCCTCAGTTCACTCCAGAGGTCATCCTCCTCATTAGGTTGCCATTTTTTCTTACCCACTTTCTTCTTTGTGATGCCAAGACACAAAGACAACTCCAGAAATGAACCGGAAAAAACTGGGGTTTGTAACCCGATTTCGCGATTTTTCAATTTCAGGAACTTGGTTCCTTAATCTTATCAACTCAGGCCTGTTGGTAGAATGGTACTACAAGAGCTATAAAGTATAAAAGAGTTAAAAACTCTCACATCTATATTGTGCATGTTTTTGAGAACAGAAAATTGCCAAACTCGGGTTCAAAAACAGGATGTCTGATTCTAAAACCACCCTATGATACTAACTCCTTTCTGCAGAAACATTTGCTAGTGATAGGTAAATATTACTGTGGATAACAGCAGCACTGAAGTAAAAATGCATTTGTTGTAAATAAGATTTTAAAGAGAGAAAAATGTCTGCTAAATACAATTTGGTGTTTTTCTTTTATCCATCACACTCCATGCAGTTAAATTTACAGGCAATATTTTACAGCCTCCCTTGTCATTTAACTTGCCTCTCCATTATTTTGGCAAAAGCATCACCATGGCAACCAGTCTCTTCCAATTATATTTACACTAATGTTTCCATTTTCACTATTGACTTTGGGAGTACTTTCTAACTAACTCTGGTTTAAGTGTAAGTTAGGAGGACACAGCTGTAAATGGTAAAAAAAAACAAAAAAACAAAAAAACAAAAAAGCTTCAAGCAGAGCATCTGAGCTAGAATCATTCAGAGAGAAACAACAGTAGTAGTGGTAGTGATAGTGATAACAGAGACTACTATTTATTAAATTTATATGATGTATCAGGACATCTGAGAAGACACCTACATCTGTTATTTCTCCAAACAGTCCTGTGAGATAGATATTACAGATAAGGAAACTGAGTCACTAGAGGTTCATTAACTTTCCCAAGGTCAAAGAGTTAGTAGCTGATATAGCATATCTACCCAAATTTTTTAGACTCTACAGACCATTTAATTAAAAAAGATCTTAATGGCCTTTGCAGTGTGATTTTATGGACACCTGCATATGCCTTAGAGCTGGTTATTTCTGGCAGGCAACTTCCATGTCACTTGATTTAGAAGTGACTTTTCTAGAAGCAGAGCCTGTGACTGGGATTCCTGTGAAAGTATTTACTAAGAGTATGCTCCCAGGAAAAGGTATGAATGGGATACTCCAAATTCATTCTCTCCTTTTTCTCTCTCTTCCTCTCTCCCTCCCTCCCTCTCTCTCTCTCTCTCTCTCTCTCTCACACACACACACACACACACACACACACACACACACACACACACACACCATATGTACACCAAGCTTTGCCTCCAAACTAAATTTTAGGAAAGAAAAGTCCACATCATTCAATATCAAATATCTACCTCTGGTTCCATGAAATCTGGCCAAGAGGACAGGATCATATAGTAAACACATTGATGCCAGCACTTAAGGGTTAATTTTCAATAAAGATGAACAAACATCTGAAAAAACTATTTTTCACATTTAGCCTAAAACAAATATCTGTAATACATAGCAGATTATAGCTGCTGGCATAATAGATATATAAACTCTGTTAATAGCTTTAATGTGATTTGTATTTCTTAACCACTAGAATAGCCCTGTGAAGTAGATGTTATTTTCCTAATTTCACAAATGAGTAAAGAGCTCAGAGGGCCAAATAATGTGCCTAAGGTCACAGAACTGCAGCAGCAGAGTAACATTTCAAGTGCTTTTTACCACACCAAGCACCCTCACATCCCAGCTGCCTCAACAAATCCAATATTTCCAGGGGAACTGCTGTCATAGTGTGAGTTCCTTTTATATTTCTCCCCATCTTTCCTCCTACATTGAAACAGGGTCAAGGAGGCCAGCTCTGGCCACAGCAGGCTCCTTTTAAGGAGTAGCACCAGGGTTCCCTGGAAACCATTCATCTTCCCTCCCACACCAGGAGACCATCAAGAGCCTGCCACTCTCACTGCCAGACTGTTCAGATAAATATCTCACAGATAATCTTTTTTCTCTCTTTTCTTTTCTACTTGCATTCCCCATCTTTCTCCCCTCTTCAATTTCCAAGGAATTAATCTTAGATAAGGGCAAGAATTTTTAGGCTAGATAGAATTTCCACAGATTCATTTAAAGTCTAAACAACTCTCAGAAATTCAATTTCACTACTGAATATAGAGCACCTGCTATGGGCCAAGTACCAGAGTAAGATTTGAAGATGAAAACGAAATGAGGTCTTAATGTTGAGAAACATGAAGGACTTATTTAAAAAAAAAACCAAAAAACCTTTGTAAACAAGAACACAATTATTTTTCAAATAACTAGGAGTTACCGTGGACTTACTACATTCCTGTTACTGTGCTCTCTGCTTTATAAATGTTTTCTTATCTGATCCATTTAACAAGGTGTATTTTATCATCACTATTTTACTCATGAAATATTGAAACTCAAGGCAATACGGCTAAACAAGAGTCCCATGTGGGAACTAAACATGTATTTTTTCTGACTTTTCAATACCTCCTTTTATCTGTTCTACAGCTCAGTGAACTATAATAAAATATTGAACAGAAGCATACAGTAAAACACAGTAAAATGCCGCCCAACACAAAGAGATGTAGAAAATGTCACATCTGAATGTGGAATTATGAGTTCTATTTTGTACCATGCTCTTCATAATAGGATTGTCAGGGGTTAGTATCCTCAGGCAAGACTTTCAACACAGGTCACAGGTCACCTGCTTTCATCTGTTTCTAGCAGGCTATAGTTCTGTACTCTGGGGAAGTAGGAAACAGGTGTCTAGAGTCAAACAAATCATTGGGGAGGCAGAGAACGAAATTGCCAAGAATCAGTCAGATGGACATGGAACTTCACTGTTACTGTAAATGCAGAGAATGGGAAATGGGAATACGAAAGCAGGCTGGCAACTCAGCACATCGGAAGGTGATACATTCCAATATATTTAAGAGCCTAAACTCTGAGTTCAAACTACCCCAGTTCAACTCCTCAATCTGCATCTTGCTCCCTATATGGCGCATCTAAGATATTTACCACTTACAGCTTCAGTTTCCCCATCTTTACTGTTTTTTCTGAGTCATCTATAAATCACAGTGCCTAGCATTAGATAAGCATTTTAAGCATATTATCTGAAGTTCATGAAATAAGCCAGCAAATTTATTTCATCTCTTAGTCTCTATTAGATTTGAGTCCTACCTTCCTCCCCATCTGTTGAAAGGCCGGGCTTCGGTGACTCGTAGGTGCCAGGAGACCTGGAGAATGGATGAGACAATTTAATCTCTAGGAGAAGGAGGAAAGGGCACATATATAGCATACATGAATTTCTCATTTTAACCCCAACAAACGTGCACAGAGATAAATTAGGCAGTCACCTGTGAAATGGGATCATTTGCCTTCACTTCTTCCTTTGGATAATACTGCTTTCCTGATGCTGGCCATCTGTACCTCCTAAGGATAGGAGAGACCCCGTTTTTTGCAAGGCCTTTAGAAGGATTAAAGTTGTTGCAGAGCTCTAAACAAGGCTGTAGATTCGGTTGGAGCTCATCACAACAGTCGCAGACCGACGTTGATGCATTCGGCAATTAGCTTATCCCAGCATCTAACATGTAAAAGGAGCATATTTCTGTCTCTCTTATAAGATTTCACAGAATGCGAACCACGGCTCTGTCTCTTCTCTGTCCTCACCGCAGTAAGTTTCAGTGGGATTGATAGCTGAGCTTGCTTGAGATGGCTTCTTGATAGGGCTATTTAAAGCTGTTTGTTAACAACTTTCACGTGACGGCCTCTCCCTTCCCACACATGCTCCAGATGAAGAACTTCCCAGGTGATGATGAAGCTTTGATGGTCTCCTTAAAGGTACCACGTTGCTTAAGGGCAGAGTTCTCAACGAGGCCTGGACTCCCTGGGTAGTGGTGGAAAATGTGGAATGAAAGAATGAATAATTAAATAAGATTTTAAAGGATTTATATAGAGAAAAATCTAATGTTTGAATTCCTAATTAGAGGTAAAATAGATATTTTCACTATTTCAACAAGTGTTTTCAGTGCTGGAACTTTGGCTCATACTGTGAATACACTGGTTAAAATGTTAAAAGTCTGTTCTTTTGGCTGGAGTTGTGTCAACTCAGCAGACACAC
>NW_006785225.1:4068808-4088862 GCF_000442215.2 Lipotes vexillifer | reverse complement strand
CCTGCTGAATCAGCTGTGAAAGGCAGTGATAGATATGTTTGATTAATAAAACATTAGGAATCAAATTAAATATTACTGAATACATGCAGTGTCTTTGGTAGACAAGATCCTTCAATATATGCAGGCTTTTCATGGGTGGAAAATAGTAACAGTTTATAACAAAAGTTAAGTTTTTCTGGTCACCTATCCTGTGATAGGCACTGTTCTAGGTGCTTTCTTAAGTATTAACTTATAAATCCTTATAATAAGCCTATAAGATAGGTTCAGTTTTTATTTCCATTTTACAGATGAGAAAAGTTTTAGTACTTTGCCCAACAATTTGCAAAGAGTTTGGCTCAAAATCCTGTCTTCTTATCCACTATATTTTAAAATATACTACTGCTACTACTACTATCTTCAGTACTGAATAATGACCACCCAAAGATGGTCCTAGTCCTTGGAACCTATAAATGTTTTGAGATGAGATCATCCTCGATTATCTAGAAGGTCCTAGGTCCAGTCACAAGTAACGTTTTAAGAGAGGATGAGAGGGATTATGCACGTAGAAGAGTAGAAGACAACGTGCACACGGAGGCCGAGATTGTAGTGACTGGGCCACAAGCAAAGAAAGGCCGTCAGCCGCCAGAAGCTAGAAGAGGCAAGGAATGGGTTCTCCCCTAGAGCCTCTGGATGGAGTATGGTCCTGCTGATACCGGACACCCTGATTTCATTCCAGTGAAACTGATGTTAAACTTCTGGCCTCCAGAACTGTGAGAAAATAAGTTTCAGCTGTTTTAAGCCACCATGTTTGTGGCAATTTGCTATAGCAGCCACAGGAAACTAACAGAGGTTGTGGAAGCTAGTTAACATAGAACTTATCAAACACTTCATTTTATTTAAAGTTTAGGGGAAATATTTGGGCTCGGGCCCCTGAGTGATAACTACTGGCAGTAGAAACCAGACTTGCTGACTCCTAGCCCAGCATTTTCAGCTCAGATGGAGCAGCTCTCATATTCCAACTACAATCTCCTCCTGATTAATTCATCAAAGCCTCCTGCTCCAAGGAACTCTTTCTACTTTATAGTGCGTAGTCGTAGCCGCGGAGAGCAGTGTTTCTTTCTTGCTACATCTCGTTTGAGACCCTCTCACAGAATATGTGGTTTAGACACATATGTGGCTTTTGAAAGAAAGTGGAGTTTTTAAGGGCTAGAATGTAATTCTTCCATGTTGGTAAATGTGCATAATTACCTACCTTCCACTATTTTTGTATTAAAAGGTTTAATATATGTAAAGCGCCAACCCCAAGTAGGTCCCATTTGATTTTTTAAATTTTATAGACTTCCTTATCAAATTATCAGCATTCTTGGGAGAGATTAAACAATGTCCTGAAGGACATTATTTTCTCATTTAGGCTACTCTTTGTATGCAAATACATCAAAGACCCCTGGAAAGGCAGAATGTTTTACAAGGAAGAACAGAGGGTTTCAAGCGGGAAAATGTTTCTTTGAATCACAGGATATGTTGCTTGAAGGATAACATTAGACAACACCTATACTCTGATCCTTGGTTTCCTCATCTCTAGGTGAGAGACAATTGTCTTTGCCTGATCTTTTCCAACAAAGGTGTGTGTGTGTGTGTGTGTGTGTGTGTGTGTGTGTGTGTGAAAAATAAGTATTTTTCTACACTTTTTTTTAACCTGAAGAATTCTATATACATATGAAGGGTTAAGCTTCTTTTTGTTCCATGACCCACAATGCTTATCTCACGTCCCTGTAATAGTACTTACGAATGCTCTACAATGGGTTTCTTTTTCAGGTCAAGCTCTCCTGCTACTTCCCTGACCTGCATGGGTTGTTTAAGCCAGCCAGCACCATCTATCTCCTAACAAAGCAACCAGAATATTAATGCATGCCAAACCATTTTCAGTGGTGACATCCAGAGATATCCATGAAAGCCAAACTCTAACATCATCTCCCCAACCATCTGCACTGCTGAATAGCATTGAGAGCCGATTCCTGACTCAATTTCCTTAAATATCTCTTTACTTGGTACCACTTCCCCCATTTTGACCTAGTTCCTTGTCTTAACTATGGTTTCAATTTTACCCTTAACTTTGTGGCCTCCTAGCTTAAAAGTAAATGCTCAGAGCAGTCATACCTGGCCCCAAGATTCTCATAGGAGTATATTTAAAGGAGCCCTTCACAAGAAACCCACACATTGGCCAGCTATAAAACTAGAGAGCCTGCATATGATCTCTTCATGGTTAGAAGTGTATCTCCCTATACCCCTTTAATCCTTTGACTAGGATCTGTGTTGTATTCAGTACACGATCACTAAACACATGATGAGATTCAGCCTTAGGATCAGTGAAGCTAAGTACCAAGCTCTGATGATCTCATTAAGATCTCACCTTACTGTAAAGACCCGCATTAACCTCATTTCAGTAAAGGTAGGATGAGTACCATCTGTATGGTAGCCAATGGAGATGTAGCTCTAAACAAGACATTCTGGAGATGCTTACAATATAGTCTTGGAAATAGAGGAGTAAATAGACTATTACAATTTAGCCCACTGCAGAGGTATTTGAAGGGGAAGGCCTCAGATGCCAAGGGGATAGAGAAAGACAACCTACATCAGATTGGGAGGAGTGCAAGGGCAGATACTGAAAGCATGTGACTCATGAAGGAAGATTGGGATGTAGCCAGATGGAGAGAAGGAGAAAGCAATTCTCAGTACTGCTCTCATTTCTCTTTCAATACGTTCCCAGGCATATTGAACACCCCGCAGTGTATAAACTATTTTCTTATAATCTCCTCACTTCTTCCCACCTTCATTTAGCCTATGTGTCTTCATTTGTAAAATCCTCCTTAAGCTATCTGTAGTTAGTCAGAGCGTGTAACTAATAAAGAAACAATATCACAATATTACAGGTTATAAAATCAAATCTATTTTATAGTAGGCCTATAACAAAAGCTATGGGTTACTACTGAAAATTGTTTACAGTGTGATCTTTGGGCTCATCCCCCGCTCTAAGTCTTATTCAAAAGACCCAATTGGGTGTTTTGTGTGAAAATTGGTAGGATCATACCATTCAGTGACTACAAAAGCTCAGCTCCTCATACTTAAATCCAAGTTCCAGCTAATTTGTGACATTACATTTTAGGCCTTGCTCTTATGAATGGAGGTAGAGTGTTTTAAAAGGCTTATTACAGGTTTCACAACATGAGTCATGTGAGCACTGAGTAACAAAGCTATTTAAAAGAACTAAGGATTGTTGCCCATAGAGATTGAAATGGATCAAAAGGTCTAGAGTAACTCCTGAGTTCATCTATATGCAAATACTTCCCTAGAAGTGTGACTCTTCAGCTCTGAGTTTTAACAAGAACAGCTGGAGGAGATTCTAGTCCAAGCAGCATTCTCCACTGAAACCTTGATTATAATACATCTAGAGGAATACTGCATCAATGTCAAATTAGGAGTTATACAAACAATAGTGAAAAGCAAACTCTCAAATGTTTATGTTTTTCTGGCTTATTCAGTCTTAGTCATCTACTGTAAAGAAAAAAAATAGCAAATATGTACTAATTGGTTATTTTTTTGCCAAGTGCCTCACCTTGTTTATTCTATTTATGGCATGACAACCTTGGAAAGTAAATATTATCATTGTAATTTAAAGATGAAGACTGTGACTCAGGTGATGCAATGTGCCAGATCAGATGCTTAGTACTCGGTACAAGCCAGATTAAAACCCGTGCTGTCTGGTCTCAAATAACAAACTTTTTCTTCCAGGCATCTGTCTAAAAATGGCAGCGAGAAATAGAAGCAAAAAGAAAGCAAAGCAGACAAATGAACTGATCTGAATTTTACTGGTCCTACGCAACTCCAAAGACAAGGAAGCCAGACTGAGGTTACAACTCTCTTTCGAGTTAAAGAAATGCAGGGTAGAAACCCTCTTGCCCACTGAGAACTTGTCTTGCTTTGGTAAATGTTCATCAGCAGACCCAAGGGGAAATGATTAAATCACCAACAAGTGAGTAAAAGGAAGTAAAGGTAGTGATGCAGAACATTCTGGATGGGGGGTGGGGTGGGGCATGGTAATGTTGGGCCCCTCTCTTCCCTACTGAGCTTGTCCAAGCCTTTTCCCATCACATAGGTCTTGATTTTTACAGGACAGTCATTCTTCACTTCTTCATAAGTAGGACGTTTGTTCTTACTTTCCGAATTCTCTCTTACTGTCAGGAGCTAAGCTAAGGCATATCAGCATCTCCTTTTCTCCAGACCCCAAGGCAAGGTTAACCAGTCAACTTCTGCTTCTATCCATCTCAGCACATCTTGACCACTAAAGTAGACTAAGAAACAAAAATGAAAACAATAGTCTCAATTATATCTTTTCTGGTGTCCTAGGTCTTGTACTAGCTCAACTTAACCATATGGATATTGTTAGTATTATTTTCATTTCCTAGATTAGAAAACTAAACATCTAAACTAAAGATATACAGTTGGTTATTGACTTAGATTAGATTCAGAATCTATTTGGTCTGACTACAAATGTCATACTCTATATACACTGGGAGAAGTTATTCTCTGAGCCTCTGTTTGTATACCTACATAGTTGGAATAAAAACCCTACATTGTGATACTGTTGTAAGAAATACATTATATTCATGTGGTAAAGTAAATAAAACACAGTAAACCTCAATAAATAGCATTCTTTTTCAATTTTTTTACTAGACTCCTTGGTAACAAGTAAGAGTGACCAGTATATGCCAATGGTTAAGAAATATTTCCTATGTTAAATAAATAATTGAGCAAATGAAAAAGAATAAAAAGAATAAATGGATGAGTGGATTGAAATCTCATGATAGTCTTCCCCCCACCCCTTGAAGTTCTTCTAGATTTCTAACCTTTTCAGTGCTCTGGACATCAGACAAGAGAAGATTTGGAAGGAAGAAGTTACAAGACATCCTCTGCTCCCTGGGTGAAGAATTATAATACTTATGAATCTTTCAATTATTTGCCCTTTCTCATGTTTGAAAGTCATTCTGGCTCCCTGGATCCATCTAGTAATGAGGGTAAAAGGCAAAAAGTGGTGAAGAATCTTATATATTTCCCCTGCCGGAAATTTAAATCCATTGTTAGGGTAATATACAACAATATTTTTCCATGAATTAATCATCAGATATATATTGAGTCACTACTCATATGCCAGGAGCTCTAGCAAATAGACAGATGAAAAAGTACAGTTTCAATTGGAAAAAAACAAAAGTTTTTTCAGCATGTTTGTCATTGTAAAAATGAAAAGAAACTAAAAACCTAAATGTGCATCAACAGATGGATACATTGAATTGTGGTACATTTATGCCATTGATTAACATGCATCCACAAAGACAATGACTGAGATAGCTCTATATGCTCATGTGGATAGCACTGAAAAGCATATTGCTAAATGATGAGAAAAAGACACACAAAACAATATGCAAAGTACAACCCTATTAACATAAAACAAAAGGTAAATGCCAATATCATCCGTATATAGGTACATAAAATGGATTGTGATGGGATGCACACTAAGCTGTTAAAGGTGGTTTCCCCTGGAGAGAAGTAGGAGATTTTAAGGAATTACCTGAGGCTTTCATATCATGTGCTACATATTTATGCATTTTATGATTAAACAAACAAAAGTGTTAGATTTTTAAGATTTCACATTTTATAGGAATGAAATGGTATATGAGCAGAAAATCATATGATATGTCTATAGTCTATATAGAAAAACTTCTGTGTTCATATTCATAACCCACTCTTCTTATTTATGAAATTTGCTTGTGGAATAAAAACAATTACAAAAGCAAGTAAATTAATTTGGTGTTATCACTTGAATATCAAAGCTGAGGCTTTAACTTGCTAATGAAAATGTCAAAAATGATCAAGTTCCCATTCTTCCATTTTATATGTGTGAAAAATTAGGTCCAGGTAAGGAAGGCTACCTGACCAAATCACACAGCAAATTACCGGCGGAGCCTAGGGATATATATGGATTGGAATCCATATTCAGATTGATTACTTGGGAGCTTCTTTTGATTCTAAAATCAAAGAGAACAAATAGAATTTGATGTGCAATATATTAAGAGAGCTAGTTATCTTAGTGATTCCAGTGTTTGTTTCTTTCACAATACAAAGTAAGCAGAGGTGACATTTAACAATTAGAAAACACTGAGGTATGATCATGCTTTGCTCTCAGTATTAGGCGGCAGAATATCACTCCTCCCCTTTCCTTTGATCTCAGCCTTGCAATTTGAAAGCCAGAGGAATGATAAATGGCCATGAAATGCAGACAAAGATTCCTTGTTTTTGTTTCACAGAATAGGAAGATGGTCAAATTGATCAGTCATCAAGGTATAATGATCTGAAATAAATATCAGCCTCTTTGATGTGGCTTAGGATGTAAAGAGATCATTCTTCTGACTTTCACATAATTGAATGATTATGTCTTTTTTGTGAATGAGCTTCCTTAAGTGCTAACTGCTAATTTGGCATCCTAACAGGAGTGTATGGGAACTGTGATCCCTCACCCTGCACAAGGGAGAGAAGACTGAACTGAGAGGGACGAATGTGAAGACAGGCCTCTAAACTAGAAATAATTGGAGCAGAGAGCAGGTGATGAAAAAAAGGTATAGAAATTACTCCACCTTCTCTCAGAGAAATGACACTGATTCATCTGAGTGAGGCTGTAGCTGGGATCTCTGACAGGTGTGTATTTGTTTTTAGAAAACACCAAGCAAAGACTATATAGCCTAGGGGATGTTTCCATTTATAAAAAAGATAAAACCTGAAAGGACTTAGTCATCCTGATCTTGGGGAAGCATTAAACAAAATATGCAGGGCCACCTGAGTTGATAGGTGAAGGGCATTTGAAAAGGTCAAAAAATACGAAAGATTTATTTAAAAATTAAGGTATTGAAAAAATATATATGCAAATATTGTTTGGGAGACCTGCCATTTTTATTTACTTACTGTGCTACACTGAGCAAATTAGTTAACTTTCTAAAATCCATTTTCTTCCTTGTTCATAAAAAGATGATGATGAGATCAGAATTGTCCTTTTGTGATGATTAAAAGAGTTTATGAAAGTGGTGCTTTCTAGTAAAAAGTACTAAGTGGCTGTTAGGTCCTACCCTTCCTTTCTGTCTTTTAGCTGGAAATGAGATAGCATTTATAGTGTCAACATTTTACCAAGCCTTAAAGGCCAATTGGTAATTCCCACTTATTCATAAACACTTTTCTAGGCAACTGCTTCTTCAAAACATAGTAAGTTTCATCTGTGACTCATGTAATTTCTTGTATTTTAGATATGTAAAACCTCAGTGATCGTGATGATTTAAGACCTCTGCAGCTTGTTACATACACACCTCCAGATCCTTATCTCTAGTCCCATTACCTTCTCACTATTAATTGAACATTTTCAAATTTGGATATTTAATGGGTAATTCATATACCAACTGAAATTACATTTTTCTTCTAACCATTACCAACATTTTCTCCCATGATATTCTTTGTCTGATTTGTGCATTTATCCTTTGATTAATGAACTCAAAATAATTTTATAAGTACTCACTCTGTGCCAAGAACTGGGAAGGGCACAAAACCAGGTATGTTTCCTACATTCATCAAGCTTACTATCTAGAGGAAAATGTAAATGAATACTGAAATGACCGTAAAGGGAAAACTGTGTTAAAATCTATGATATAAAGTTATAAGATATCAAGAGGATATTTGATTGGGAGAATTCCTCCAGTGGTAATCAGAGTTACTTCCTTGAGTAAAGGATGTGTGATGTGTAATGTATATGTGTATGTGTGTGATGGTGATGATGATGATGATGTTACCCAGGCAGAAGGCTAAGCTTGTGCAAAAGTTCTGTAACTAGTTGTAATATGGCGTATTCAAGTGAAAGATGGATGAGCATGGTCAGAAAGCAAACAGTTAAAGGGATTATGGTAGGAGATAAGGTGGGAGACGTGAAACATATCAAACTCTCTGAGAACCATTTTCCTCCTTAACCTTTGGTAACTTTCACACGGACACTTGACCACTTCCTTTCCCTTATTCTCAGGGCCCTGTTACCAAGATCTATATAATGTGCCTATGATGAGCCTCTGAAACCTTCCTGCTTCTCTCCACCTACGTTGTTATTTCTTCAAACATTTGCCCCAAATTAGAAATAATTGGAGTAAAGAGCCGGTGATGACATATAGTCACAGCTGGTCTCCTTCCCTTCAGCCACCTCCTGCTACCCTGGAGATTTAATAAAGGTAGATTTTCAGGTGTGTTATTAGCAGCATTGCTTATGGTAAAAACAATCCCTGATTATCAAATTGTGTCTGGTTTCGGATGTCTATGTATGGCTGAAAAAATTTTGATTTGGAGCCATAGCTTTGAAATTCTATATGGAAGAGAATCTCTTAACTGGTATTTCCCATGTAGAGACCCTGGAACCTCACTTAATAATACTGAAGTGGTTCACAGATACTGGCTCATGTTGGAAATGAGGCTTCTAAACTAGGCTGGATCACATATCTGCGAGGTATGTGTTCTTCCATTACCTGAGCTTTCACCTGCTGGATGTAAGGGGAGCTGGCAAAAAACAATTGCTGGTTAACTATGTAAACAGGTACATGCGCTTCTGTACAGGCATACTGACCGGCTGGTATGCTGTGCTTTGTTGCCTAAATCTGAGTAGCTGAAACCACGTGTGTTCTCTGGTAGTTTTGTAAATCTTAATATTCATTTGAAGCTAAGAAGAAGAGCTCCTGGTGGGTATTGTCCCTGACGTTAATACGTATGCTTTCTCAAACTGTGCGTAATTTCATGCCCTCACATCCTTGCTCATTGTTTCTTCTTCATAGAAGTATCTCTCCACCCTTCTCCTCCAGATGAACTACAGCCCATCCTTCAAGGCTCATCTTAAATGTTTCCTTAACTTATTAGCTCTTCCTCATGATGCTCACAATCTTACTTCAGTACTTACTGAGTTGCAGTCACCTTGAAGCACCCGTCTTTCCTCTTGGGGGCACAGTGTGTCCGTGCATTTTGCATATCCAGTGCTTTGAACAATCCCTGGAATAGAAAAAAAAGACCAGCTGTTCGTTACATCGCACGGATGAAGCGGGACGTCTTGGGATCAGGTGTAAATTATACCGCTTCTTCCGACTGAGGCAATAGCTACTTTCTTAAGGCAATATTTTCCTAAAACTCTGTACATGCCTCACCCCTGTGATTTAGTCTCTGTCTTTAATGATTCATATTACTTTCAATTGTTGCGTGGTTGTATTATTATCATGATTATAATTAAATAAATTATTATATCTAATTTTGTCCCCCTCAGAATATCACACACTTGAGAGAATGAGCCATATCTTACTCTTTACATGTTTTAAGACACAAAAATTGAGAAGTGAATTCTAAGGAACATGCAATGGAAAGTCTGTTAAAATACATTAAACTACCATTTTATAACTTAATGATTTAGACTATTGTTGGAAAGGAATTTGCTTACGTAAGTTGTTATAATGGGTCTGGTTTTGCTAACTTTAAAGAAATGCATTTTGCTTTGTTCTCTAATCATTTCCATTTAAGTAGAACTTTGTAGTGCACAAACGATTTTTATATGCATGGTGTCATCTGATCCAGATATTAGTATTTTATAAACACTAGAAGGTGTGGAATAAAGGAAAGAGTACTGACTTGGAGCCATGAGATACTGTGTTCAACTCTGATTCCAGAACTTGGACAAGCCATGTCAATTACCTCATGCAGTTTGATCTGTAAAATGAAGATACTGAAGCCTGCTGTTATTGAAATATTGCATAAAGTTCTGTCAGTGATTATGTTCTTTTGGAAAGTAAGCAAAAAGAACATATTTCAATAACAGCACGCTGTTACAGTAGTTACAACTGCAATTACTTGGATGAAAAGGAAAAGTTATAATTAATTACTGCTGACCACAGGACTGTATGAGTCCTTAATACTTAACAACATAGCCCATTGTCAGTCCACCATCTTGCAACAACTGTGCTCTTTTCATAATCAGTACATTTATAATGAGTATAAAGAGTAACAACCTCTACTTATCACCTTTTGCAGATTTCTCTGTAGATACTGAAGATTTATTTTCTTGTTCAGCTTCTTCTTTGTAGGCTAAATATTTCCTTCTGAGTTTCCCCCAAAATATGGAAGTTAAGCTTTCCTGGTAGCCCTCTGGCTGAGAAGCACACAAGAGCCTTAATCAACACTGAACTAATCAATTACCAGTTTACCATTCTTATTTTAATTTATATAGCTAGTTGTTTCAGGTATAAGAGACTCCAAAGATTAAGATTTGATTAAATGCATGAAACAAATGTGTAAGATGTTCCTACAGTTCTTTAGTGTTTAAAAACAGGAAAAAAAAAGTATGTTTCACAAAATGATACAGGAGCAATGTTAATGAGTATATTATCTATTGCTTGCATTAATTACAGCTATTCTGTTTTCCTTTTTAACTTCAATGATAATTAATTGGAAAGGCCGTTGCAATTCTTATGGACAGAGACCTGGAAAGGCGATTTGATTTAGGCTTTACCTCTTCATTAGAATTCAAGCCAGCAATTTACACACCTTATCACACCTCACAGCTTTGGGAAAGTATGTCCAGTTTTTACACCATCTTCTGTATGCACAGAGTATGATAAATTAGCCATTTAAAAAATTTAAAACAAGTTTCACAGAAAAGAAAGAAAATGAAAAGAAAAAAAAAATGCAAACACCTTTTGACAAGCTTCTGAACCCAGAAACACTGACAGTAAAACAACTATCAGTGATACTTCATTCATGAAAGACACTAGGTTCTCTGTGACGTTTCTCAAGACCAGTTTTTAAAAAAATGTTGCACAGAATTTTATATAATGGATGGAAGTTAACGTGAATAACTATTCAGTAAATATAAAAGTTTAATTCAGTCCCAATTTTGCTATTGAAAGTTTTCAATAAAATACCCACTTGTATTTGTTGGACATGGATATAATTTTGGTTTGACTTTTGTTTTTGTTTCTATTGCTGTTATTGTTTTGTTCTCTTGGATATATATCTGTGAAGGTAAATACTGGGCAAAAGTAATGTACATTTATAATTTCTACAGATGCTGACAAGTTTTTGTCCAATAATGCTAGACCAATTTACATTTCCACTAAGAATTTATGAGACTATGTTTTACCCTCATACTGTTGCCACTGCTGGATATTAGTAATATTTCCTCCTTTAAAAAAGTTTTTGGGAAGATGTGGTGTGTAGATATACACACACACACACATGTACACTCACAATGAAATATTACTCATCCATGAAAAAAAATTCCCATTTGCAACAAAATGGATGGACCTGGAGGATATTATACTTCGTGAAATAAGTCAGACAGAGAAAGACAAATACCATATGTTATCACTTATATGTGAAATCTAAAAAAAAAAGAATGAATATAACAAAACAGAAACAGGCTTACAGGTATGGAGAACAAACTAGTGGTTACCAGTGGAGAGAGGGATGTGGGGAGGGTCAAGAAAGGGCAGGGGACTAAGAGATACAAAATATTATGTATAAAATAAATAAGGTATAAGGACATATTGTATAACACAGGGAATATAGCCAATATTTGATACTAACTTGAAAGGGAGTATAATCTATAAAAAATTTTGAATTGCTATGTTGTATACCTTAAACTAATATAATATTGTAAATCAACTATATTTAATTTAAAAAAGGTTTTCACAGTACCTATGGTCAATGATAATGTATTATAAACTGAAAAAAAATTTAGGAGGGTATATCTCATGTAAAACATTCTTTATCACACTAAAATAAATTTTTAAAAATTTGAAAGAGTTCTGAAAAAAATTTTGAATAACTGCTGAAAAAACAACCAACCAGGAGGACACTGTCGTTATAATATGCATTTCTTTAAATTACTATTGAAGTTGAACCTCTCAAATGTCTATGGTCTTTAGTATTTTCTTGTCAGTGAATAGTCTGTTTACATAATGTTTTCAATTTTTATTGGTATGTTAATCATTGTTCTTCTGTTTTTTTTTTTTAATTTGTCCTTTAAAATTATACTACTAAACCAATGTTATATATACTTAAATTATTCCTAGAGGGATGAATCTCCTATATACTAACATCTGCTCACCAGTGTCAATCCCTCCCTACTTCCTATACAATATCTAATCATATTTAAGCCCCTCTATGATCTGACTTTATTATTATTATATTATTATTTTATTAGCTTTTACCTTTCTCTTTAGTTAACTTCCTTACTAAATCTTGTGATGTTTCTAAACTCACTTTAAAATTTTACCTGGCCTGAAACTAGGATAGCATTAGTTTGCAATAAATATTTGCTGAATTAATCAACTCTAACTGGCTATCCTCTACTCAAGTCCCAGCTAACATTCTCCCACAGATAATACCCATGTCCCAGAGTGTGGACACCTCTGGCATATTTCCCTATTTCTGATGTCTCTAGGAATTTTAGGACAGAGCCTGGAAGAAACCAGCTGTTCTAATATAAATTATTCTGAGTCACCTGTAAAAGAAGTGTCATAGCATGAATGTGTTTCCCAGAGGAAGAAAAGGTAAAGGCAGTTCTCATTTATGATGGTTTCAGTGGTAGTGGTTTTTCATTCTCATACCTTTAAAGAAAAATCAATATAAAGTGTTTAGCACAGTATGTTGCAAGCTATAGTCTCACAGCAAATGTTAAGGAGCATCATATTTATTAACTGAGAATCATTATTACTATAGTTTTGATAGTTTGGATTATTTTTCCATATATTTTCACTCCTGCTGCTTCTAATCTCAGATTGATGAAATCTATTTTCCTTCCCAAATGACATGGCTTTGACCAATAGGATGTTAGCAAAAGTGACTCAAGCAGAGGCCTTATAGGTGTTCATATAGTTCGACTTGGCTTTTGCACATCGGTGACCCACCCTGAGAAAAGTAAGTCCCAGGCATCTGCTGGCCCTGGATTCTGGGTCCCAGGACAAGCACTCATGGAGCAGATCTGAACCCAATCCAGAGCCTAAAGCCATGCTCAACTGTATTTGCATTCTGAAGCAAATCCACCCAGCTGAGATCCAGACAGGCTCAGCCAAATCACAGTTGACCTGTACCTCCCTGCGTGTAAGAACAAATGCTTACTGTTGTCAGACACAGAGTTTTGGGATCATTTGTTATGTCTATTTGTGCAGTATCTAACAGGTATACCACCAGCAGCATTGATAACAATAGTAACAGATTGCCAAGTGCTTACTATAGCTTGTCTCATTTGATATCCTCGTAATTGTAGAATGTTTTATTATCCTGAGACACAGAGAGTTTAAATAACATGCTCAAATACAAAAATAATAAGTGATAAACCCAGGCTTTCTAAATTCAGTAACCATGTTCTTAATGACCATACCAGATAGTCTCTTGAAATGTCCAAAATTTGACTTCCCAAGAAGACAGCATAAGATATTATAAGGGCTTTGCGAGTATGTTTGATATTCTCTGTGAGTGGGATTCTGACCTAACCTGACATTAAGAATACAGTCACTTCCAATCTCAGACACTCATAAGAATTACACAGTGGTGGTAGTGGGGAGAGGGAAATGAGGGTATTCAGGGTCCATCCTGGACATTCTGAAGTAAACACTCCAGAGGTAGAGAATATGGTATTTATTTGGAATATACCTTTCAGGCAATCTCAAAGCAGCAAGACTTCCATCTCTCTGAGGGACTCTTAGGCTAGGAATGGTGATGTTTATTAAGAGAATAAGCCTGTTTATATTCTACTTCCTAGATGCCATGTTGTTTGAATCTCTATTTTTACTTGGAGAAAATGCCATGCCCAGTATACTGAGCCAAAAAGGGACTCCTTAAGAGGAACTCCACATTCCTCTTCTTGACTCTCTTAGCAGTATGATGTCATGAAAAGATCATGAAAAGATCATAAAAAGATCATGATATTAGGCATCAAAAAGACTCGTGTTCCAATTCTGTCTCTCTTTTACAAGCTATATGACTTTGAACACGCCACTTAAATTCACTTTCCTTCTTTAAAAAATAATACAGCATTAATAGTCCTTACTGAATAGAGTTGTTGAGAGGACTCACTGAGATAACATGTTCTAGAACACCCTGTCCAATGGCACAACTTAGTAAGTGCTCAGTACACACCAGGCACTGTGTTCCCTTCTAAAGTGAATCAAGTTGTATAGAAAGTTTGTGACAGCAGGAAAAAGACAGTTTTTAAGAGTTCTGTGAACAGTGGATGCTGAGTGAGCGCCTTTCTTCAAGAGCACAAACCAGGAGGCAGAGTCTATGTAAACACAGGATTATGCCTCAGGATAACATTGCCTTCACACCTTGTGTTTGGTCCAAAAGAGAATCCAGGGTCCTGAGGGCTCAGATCCCAGGGCCTTGTCAGAATACCAAATTTACAAAACATGAAATTGTCTCCAGGTGGTGAATCTGATCTGGAATTTCCCCTTCTTTATTTTCTCACTTCACTTAAAAATATGATAATGGAACATGATCATGTCCATTCATTTACATATTGTCTATGCCTGCCTGCCTGTTGCCTGTGCCTAATTTAGAGGAATACCTTCTTGATCTTTGTTAGTTCTTTTTTTTTTTTTTTGGGGGGGGGGGTTCTGTTTTTTTGTAAATTCAAAAGATAAATATATTGGGCATTAAACAAGAAAAAATATATAATTGTATACAAAACAGGTTTTTTTTGGTATACAATTATAGAAAAAATCTATTTCGTCTTGCTCTCAGTCTATTCTGCCTTGCTTTCCAGATAAGCAAAGCAAATTGTCAGCTTTATACTCATCCTGGGAAACTGAGGCTTAAAGTTAAGCTTTAAGCCCCAAGAAACTACAGGAAACATAGGTAAGGAAGACACAGTGTTTATGCCCTTAAAAGTTGCTGAATCTTTGGGGAAGATTGTGTTCTTTGGGAAATTAGCATAAATATCAAGGTACAGAGCTTTATCTCATTGATTTTCTAAGTTAGCACCACATAGCCCTCAGTTCACAGGAGAATATTCAGTGTTATTATTCTCAACAGAGTAGACCAGCTTTTTTCTTTTTTTCTTACTCTGGTTTCAGCGTATTCAAAATTTTGCAAAGTCTTAGGAGGTACAGCCTGAGATCACCCACAGACCTTTTGTTATGAGACAGAAGATCTCATGACACCACACACACCAAACTACCAACACCTTTGAACAGACACAAGGGCCAGCAGACACACGTGGCCACTCCCCTGATCCTTCTCTTTTTATCCTTTTTCTGTTTATTTTCCTTTTTTTTTTTCTTTTGAGTGGGTGAGGATGTCTCCAGATCCCTGGACACTGGACAGGACCAGGATGAGTTATCAGCTCTGGGCCTTCAGCTCAGCAGTTCCCCCCGCTCCCCCACCTCGCTGCGGACAGGCACTGGCCACGGCCGAGACAAGCAAGGGGGCGTCAGACAGACAGAAAGGAAAACAGAGCCCCAGCCCATCGCCCACCCCCACAGAATACCCTATTACTACTTCTCAGGAAATATCTCATATGAGGTCTCCAGGGACAAACCCTTTGAAGCAGGAAATAGAGAGATGGCGAGTTGTAATCGGTAAAAAGAAATGAGTGAGACGTGAAGGCTGCTTACTGGCAAGTGAAATTTATGATGAACACAAGGCCAGAAGGAAAATAACAAATCAGAGAACTGGGCGATGAACTGACTTTAGGTAGGTTCAGAGCATCTCAGGGTCTCACAGGGTCAATAAGAGGCGGAGTTTGGAGCCTCATTCTTAACCACTATGATCAGATGGGCTCAATAGTTTCTCTGATATGTAGATACCTGGTTCTGTGGGGAGGATTTCTGCACAGAGGTTAGCTTATACTTTTGCTTCATAACCTATAATGCACTTAGCATCATTAGGCACAGTGGAGGGCATGGCAACACAGGGGGGAAGGTATGCAAGTCTCACAAGAAATACTTTGCCTTCTTCATAAAGATCATTTGGAAAGAAAAATAAAATGTTGCAGTAAAGACTGTGCACATTCTTATGTTTGGTAACTAAATGTCCTTACTTTAGCAAATAGGTAACCTTAAATAGATGATGCAAACAAAGAAGAGCTCTTTTCCTAGGAGAATCTGAACAACAAAATGGCTATACCTTATCTAGTTCAGGAAAAGAGAAAGCTGCTGATGGCAGGAGCTTGGCTTTGGCTGTGGCCACAATGTGTTGGGAAGCATCTAACACTTAGAATCTTTTTCTTTTTAAAAAAAACCTTGGTCCTACTGATTTCGTTTGCCTTTCCAAAAAATTACTCACTGCTGTTCACCTGGTTTCCTTACTAGTAAAAGAAAAGGGCTCATTTGGTGATTTCTGAGATCAAAGCCTCAGTCTACTCTAGGCCCTGTTCTTGGCAAAAAGGCCTAGGGTTTTAAGAAAAGAAGACTTAAATCTCCTATGGAATTGTTTTTCTTTGAGATGCCAGGACTTCAGCTACAGCTTCAAAATATTTCTATTCTTTCATAAAATCACATTCAATAATCATTATTTTTTTTTTCTTTGCATGCCTAGTGTTCTATGTCCTTCAGTTTTCTCTGCACCTAATTTGATGGCAAACTAAAGCCTGGAATACAGAGAGATTCATCCTCTAGCCATTGCATTAATTGATGTCTGAGAGTAAGGTAATGCTATCTAATGAGACTGAATCAAGTGATCAGTGTAAAATACTGGTTTTCAAATACATTTTATCTAACCATTTGAGCTGCCTTGAAAATTACACAGTCTGAGCCTCTAAGATATGGTAATTCTTGATTCAGATATTTCATTTCACAGGAGAGGGAATGAGAAGGCAAGGTTTGATGTGAGTGACTTCAGTACCTACTACCTATAACAGAGCATACTTTTCAAACACACATGAAAGAAATGTAAATTATTAAATTACCTCAAGTGATTCTGAACAAGTAGATCCACTCTAACATCTTCTACTACAAATGAAGTCTTCATTATTTTTTCTTTTTCAGAAAAAGAGTCTAATAATCACATGACTATGAATATTCAGAACAAAAAAGGGATTAGAAAATTTATGGTGCTTATACAATGAGAGGAGAGAAACCAGATTTTTAATTCGCTGGGTCACGTCATATCCATTTCAGATTCCATGGTTGGGCACCTCTTCCTTAAAAGAGAGGATTCATTATGAAGTAAAAGCAATTTTAGAAATAATTTTACTGAACTATGGAAAGAAAATCACCATAGGGTTACTGGTAGTTAAAAACTGAAATAATGTGTGCATGTGTGTGTGTGTGTGCATCTGTGCACGGTTTACACATTTACCCATTTTGCACAGATGGATGTAAAAATAAGCATAGGTGAGAGGCAGAGTCAACGTTATGAATCCTATTTCCAGAAAGTAAATCAAATTTTATGTGACTCTACAGTTTCAATGAGGACAAATGATCCCTCTTTCGAAAAATGAACATCATTATAGTCTGCCTACTACGTACCAACAATTGGATAGCGCTCTAAAGTTCACACAAAATTAATTCAATATATTGTGAAAAATACCATGATGTATTTGCCTCATCCAGACTGCTATAACCTGGGAGTCTGCTCAAGGCTAGGGCCACCGCTTTCCAATCAGCCTCCATTTCATCATTTTCTAATCCATCTTCCATTGTCCTATCAGAGTAATTAATTTTTATGATGTGAAAAGCTGAACATATCACTACCCCAACACTTCTTTTGGAAAAATAAATCCACTTATGGGATTTTCTGAAACTCAGCATACATTGCTGATAAGTCACCGGAAAACAAACTGCAATTTCTGAGAGAAATAACTTTTCTCCTTGCTTTTCAATATTAGAAAATGGTTTTGTGTAACATATTTGATACATGGATATATGAATCAAGCCATTGATTTCTATCCTCACAAACAACAATATGTATGTGATAGCATGAAGAGGAAAAAAGCTGATTGCTCATGGAAAAAGAGACCATAATGTCATGGAAAATGACGATGGGAGATAATATTCTTTCATATGTTCAGCTCCTTTCCAGAAGAGACAATTTTATGTATATATTTTATATACATATATATACTGTACATATATATATATGACCTTAAGTATATAAAACCTTATAACTGTAAAATAATATATAACCTTAAAATACCTGTAATGTTATTTTTTAGAACTCTAAATAAAGTGAAAAGCTATATTAGATTGTCAAAATAAAGCAAACATTACTCAATATTACATCAACAGTTATAAGTTGCAAGAAATGTATAGTATCCAGATAGTGTCCAAAACTGGGAAACCAGAGCTCAAGGAAAAGAATGACATTGTTGAAAGGGTCGGGATTTCAAAACATGTCTAGATATTCTAAACCTAGCTACATCCTAGCATATTTGCTAATTATGTGCTAATGCTTACTAATAAGATCTTTTTTGTAAAATATTTATTATTTGTTTATTGATTTATTTTATTTATTATTTTTGGCTGCGTCAGGTCTTAGTTGCAGCATGTGGGCTCTTCGTTGTGGCGCGTGGGCTTCTCTCTAGTTGTAGTGTGTGGGTTTTTCTTTTCTCTAGTTGTGGTGTGCAGTCTCCAGGGCACGTGAGCTCTGTAGTTGTGGTCCATGGGTTCCAGAGCGCAGGGACTCTGTAGTCTGCAGCATGCAGGCTCTCTAGTTGAGGCGTGCGAGCTCAGTCGTTGTGGCGCGAGGGCTTAGTTGCCCTGTGGCATGTGGGATCTTAGTTACCTGACCAGGGATCAAACCCGTGTCCCCTGCATTGTAAGGTGGATTCTTTACCACTGGACCACCAGGGAAGTCCCACGAATAAGATCTTTATAACAGTAATAAATTCTTATTTATGAGTGGCTTCTATTCCATTTATCAGTAAGCACATATACCGAAGTGGAAATGAGGGCCTAAAATGTAACTCTTTACAAGCCTCACCAATCTTTTTTTCTCTTTTCTCCATTACGTTGTTATTTTTTATTCTCTGTTTTTGGAACACACCTGTGATCATTAATTTTATGTGTCATTTTGGCTGGGCTAAGGGATGCCCAGATAGCTGGTAAAACATTTTTTCAGGGTGTGTCTGTGAGTGTCTCTGAAAGAGACTAACATTGAATCAGTAGACTGTATAAAGAGGATGGCCTTCACCAGTGCAGGTGGGCAATATCCATCCACTAAAGGCCTGAGTAGAACAAAAAGGCAGAGGAAGGGCAATTTCGCTCCCTCTGTTTGACCTGAGACATCCATCTTCTCCTGCCTTCAACATCGGTGCTACTGATTCCTGGGCTTTAGGACTCAGATTGAGATTTAACCACTGGCTCCCCAAGTCTCAGGTTTTTGGACTTGTACTGAATTATACCACCAGCTTGGCTTTCCTGTTTCTCCTGCTTGCAGACAGCAGACTGTGGGACTTGGCCTCCATATCATTTGAGTTATTTCCTATAATAACTCTCTCTCCATATAGATAGATAGATAGATGTAGACCTATAGCTATAGTTACACACACACACACACACACACACACACACACACACACGCACACACTTATACAGAGATTTCCACCTGAAGTGTACTTTCATTCATCCGCACTTCCTGATCCAATATCTACTGATCTCTTCTACCTTATATCTGCTGGGTGTTCAAATCATTGCAGAATTCCTTATCACTTTTTAAATGCATTCCATTCAAATCAACAGAGAAAAGTTTGAGTGTACTGAAAACACCAAGGAAGAGTTTTTGTGTCTGCTTTATTGATACCATGTGGAAGGAAAAGAGCTTATTTTAAGGCCTGTCAAAAAAATTAGAATGTAACAATAAGAGGATGAAGACAGAGCCCTATCCTTTCTTTGAGTTTCATCAATTTATAAATGATTTAAGAATCGGCTCATCAATCTTGACCTGTCTTCCTCTGACTCACATGATGTCAGAGAAGAGAAAAGAGTTCACAAACAGTCCATTAACTTATTCCCCTTCTCTTATTT
>NW_006785225.1:4052899-4068798 GCF_000442215.2 Lipotes vexillifer | reverse complement strand
ATTCCTGCTATTATTCAGATTATAAACTCTCATAGGCATAAATGTGCAGTCATTAGTTCATGCTAAACCACACAAAGAATTGGAGGATAAGAGAGTGGCCCTGTGAGGAAAGGATAAAAATAAGAAAGAAAAGTAAGTGGACTGCAATTATTCTGCAGGATCACAGACTATCCAGGGCCATTTGAGATTCATCTTCTAGTCTAGTAAAGGTTACAGCATAGGTAAGATGGAACAGGAGTCTGTTTAATTCAGCACATCCAAAATGAAATAAGGATAATTTTTACTGAACAACTTAGCTTACACTTAAGGGATAATATTCTGAGAGGTTTCATAATCTGAAATGAATATCCAGGAAGCTATAATGGGATTTGTTGCTGGAGTGTCATAGTGTTATATAGACTCCCACCATTTTGAGTGCCATTACATTGACTATTTCACTCATCCCTTCTCTAAACATATATTAATTATCTACTATATGCTAGTGTGTGGCACACAGACAAACAACTATTCATCATCTTAACGTTTGTTTGATCATTCAATCACTCTCAAACATATTAACTGAGTTCCTCTCTTTCATGTGGCAGTCTTTTTACTATGTAATAGCATAATCAAAGATCTGTGTAAAAAAACAAGTTCTACATTTGATAAATTCAGAGGTTTATGGGGAAGACAGAAATAAAAATTGTTTAAATACAGAGTAATATGTGATGAAATAGGGTTATGCCTAAGGTGGCACAAAGAATTAATTGTTAGAAGGATCAAAGAAGATTTCACGTGAGCAATGGCACTTGAGTTAGATCGTGATGGATGAGTAGGCATGCATTAAGTGGATACTAAATTCACGAGTAAATGGATTTGGACGTGAGGATATACATGGGTTCCATGAAACCCATGTTAAGATCAATGGTTTTTAATGAGAGAAAATTTTGTGACCATGGGACATCTGGCAATGCCTGGAGCCATTTTTAATTGCCATGACTTGTGGGGCGATGCTATGAGAATCTAGTGAGTAGAGGCCAGGTATGCTGCAAAACACCCTACAATGCACAAGACAGGTTCCACATCCAACGTTAAAAATTATTCAGCCCAATTTGCAACAACATGGATGGACTTGATTGTATTATGCTAAGTGAAATAAGACAGAGAAAGACATACCATATGATTTCACTCATATGTGGAATAAAGACCAAGCAAACAAACAAAAAAATAAAATAAATGAGCAAAGCAAACAAAACCAGACATGTAAATACAGAGAACAGAGTAGTGGTTACCAGAGGGGAAGGGGCACAGTGTGGGCGGTGGGGGGAAGAGGTCAAAATGGTTAAAAGGGATCAAATGTACAGTGAGGGATGGAAACTAAATTTTTGGTGGTGGGTTTGCTGTGGGTATACAGAAGTAGAAATAAATGTTGTATACTTGAAACTTATATAATGCTACCTCAATAAAAAATAAATCTAAAAATAAAAGAAATTTGGTCTAAAATGTCAGTAGTGATTTTAAAAAAGCAGGTAAAGGACCAATAGAAAAAGAGTTTTCGTAAATGAAGTAAAAAACACATACATGGAGCTTGGATATCTTATTATGGGTCATGGGAGGAAGTCATATTGTTTTAACAGGATAATTATATTTTCCTATTTATTTTCCAAGATAACTCTACAAATTGAAGTATGGAAGATAATTTTGTTGGTACTGAAATTAAATGCTGTGATACCAATAACTAGAGTATTGCAGTAGTTATTGTATTAATTTTGGCAAGTAATTATGAGAGTATGAAGTAAGACTATAGAGGTAGAACAATATACAGGATAGCAAATCATTAAAAAGTACACACAACAGCACTTAGTGGATAAAACAAGTTTGAGAGACCTACTACTTTGCTCAATGCAACATGTATGAAAAGATTTACATTTGAAGCAAGATGTAAAGAAAAATATGCATTTAGAGCAGCATTCTAACTCAGTTTGAATTCCCCTATGTGTTATTTCCCCCTTTATTATTCTTTTAAAATATTTTACATTTTGAAAACTCTAGATCCTCGCCAATTTGTTGGACCATATCACCACAAATGGTACTAGAATTTAAGACCATTTGTTCACATTACTGACTCCAAACTAGGCTTGTTAGCTTTATGTTATGAAGGAAATTCTCTCACAAGCCAATGCCTAATGTTCAGGATGTAATGTATTCAAGTAGATACTTAAATCTTACAGACAAAAATATGCATAGCCTTAGCCTGTCATATTCTAATATTTTGTGTTTTTAAAAATTTCTTTTACTGTGAAAATTTTGAAACCTCCCCTCATTCTTTCATGTGCTTAAGCAAAGTGAATGTCTGCGATTCTTTTGGAAGATGCTTTAGAGATGGACAGAGTCTCTGTTTTTTCTTGCATTAAATAGAACCAAACGCCATGCTGCATTTGTACAGCAACGAACATTTATGCAAATCTGCAGAGTAGGCAGGTGCAAGAGCAAATTTCTTAATGCCATTTGCTCTGAAAATTATATAAAGCTTCTAAAGCTATGCTTTTTATAGTAGCTAAAGGAGTTTTGTTTGATATTTTTAAACAGTAACACCTGTTCCAGGCAGAAAAGTAAATTCTCGTACAGCAGGAAGTGGGCTGCTTTTGGTGGAGAGAGGAGTTCCAGAGCTTGTCTCCAAAAAGTAATGAGACAACAAAATAGAATGTATTTTGAAAAGGCCGGGGTGGGTGGTGAAGGTAGAAGTAGGTGGGTGGCAGGGGAGAGATTTTGCCTTTTGCACTGACAGATGCAGGCAAATGGCAGAAATTCAGCCCAGCCAAGGAGATGGCAGAAGTCCACAGGATTCCATCTGGGGCCTGTTTCTTTGGCCTCTGAAACCTGGCAGAGCCTCTTGCCTGATAGGCCTAAATTTCCCTTTCTCTTTCTAGCTTAAAAGGAGAAGACCTTCATAACTTTCATTTCTCTTGTGCTTGATGAACTCGCCTACATTAATTTCAACCTGATACCATGGAATCAATCGTGGTTAATTAAGATCAGTGATTTGTGCATTTGAATTTCTTTCATCAAAGCTGAATTCTCTCTGACGATATATTTTGGTAACCTTATTTCCAAAGAGATGCAGAATATCTGCTTTTCTTCTTTTAACATGACTTTAATACATTATTTTGTAATATATCTGTCTGCTCTTGAGGTGCATTCATATGTTTATCATATGAATAGTAGTGCATTCATATGTTTATCATTCCTTTAAAGAGGCCTTATCATGTGTTGGCAAGAAATAGTGGAGCTAAATATGAAGAAACTCATATTTCGTCCTAGTTGTGTCATTAACTTCCTTCATTCACTCAGTCACTTAATACATTTTATTGATTTTTCTGAATATAATGGCATTATGGCTATGACAGCCATCACCCCATTCATCTCCAAGGTTTGTCAGCTGCTGTAACTTTCTGGACAGCAGAAAGAGAATGTCCCATTCTCTTTAACACCTCCATGTACATTCCCAGGAAACTATAATGCATAATTTTTAGAAGCGAGGAAGGTTAACTGTTTTTTAGCAAAGGCAAATCAAAGAATGAAGAGGATATTAAGCAGAGAGTACGCAAGGAAAAAGGAAGTTGCTCTATACTTCCTGCAACACTGTACTAGGTGTTAGAAATTCTGAAATGAGTAACAGTTAACGCCTCATCTTAGGAAGCTCAAAATGTTCCTCAGATATAAACACAGAAATATAACATGATAATAAAACGGAATATACTTATTTATTATATCAAATGATGGCACAGGCATTCTTACGGGTGGCTCTATAGTGTCAGCACTACTTACTAACTTTATGGCCTTAAGCAAGACACCCATTGGACCTGGACATTATTTTCTCTTCCATTTTCTCATCCAGAGCCACTCATCCCCTTACTCTCATCCTTGATGTATTTATTTTCCCAGATCCTTCTCAGCAAGGTACATTTGAACCAAATGTTTCCTTCAGCTAACAGCCCCAGCCCTTCTCTCTATTGGTTTTTCTCCTATATTCTTTCATTTTCCTCATCTCAATGGAGTCAAGAGGGGCATCACTCTGTCCCATGGTTCAGGAAGGAATATCCCTGGTGTCTTCTATATATTCTATCTTCTCCTTTTAAAATATTCCCTTTAACAATCCTTCCTGAAATTATAAGAACTTTAAGATGTCATCAATTTCCCACGGGTATCCTAATTAATGTGCAGTTTAAGCTGAAAATGGCATTGGGTTGTCCATAGGAGAATAATACCCCAAAAGGTAGCATTTCAGTCATAAATATGCAGAAAATTAAAGCACCTGAAGGGAAGATCTAATAATTTGATGTCTTAAGTCAGGTTTCTAGGATAATAGGCCCAGACTTACACATTAGGAGTGTCCTCAAGATCAACACCTCTAAGGGAATGAAGTCAGTAGGGTTGCTTAGAAGGAGGAAATAGATTGTGACTGAGTTGCAAAAAATGCTTACACGGTCACTTGGGGGGCTCTGGTGATGGGTTGGCCCTTCAGAATTGTCCTGTCTTAATGTAAGGCGGTTAGACCTTGACAATTACCAGTCAGAGGATGTAGACTGCATGGGTGGGAGGGGGATTCATCTTGGGTGAGGACATGCTGTTTGGCTGAGAACAATTCCTCAAGAAAGACCAGTTGAGAGTTTTCAGCTGCCTACAGTCCCAGCTGCCACTGAGGGAGAGCCTTGGTACAAAAGGAAAGATCTGAATTGCTGGCACAACACAATATCCATTATTACATTTGGCATGGAAGGATCTTAGGTTGTGTTTTGGGAAGTAACAGCAGAAAAAGGGGAGATATTAAAAAATACCTTATCATGAAAAGTTTTGCTAGCAAAACTAATTTATTGTGACTTTTAACAAGTTACTAACACTTTTAGGGACTCATTTGATCATAAAAAACAAGAGCTGGCTACTATCTAAGAGTTTTAGCACTTTAACTTTTTTTAAATGTACCTAGTTGTTACTCTCCTGTGTCAACATGAAAATAATAGCTACAAGTCAAATATTCCATATCCACTGGTGTCCTTGAATGAGCCCTTAATTAACCTCTCCAAACAAACAGGAAGTAAGAGACTTTGATTAAATGTCTACTCTGGGCTTGTCACTGTGCTATTTTCCAACCTGTGAAGAATGTTGTGTCTATATTGTGGAGTGCCTTTGTCTCCTTTGCATTATAATTATTCATGCACACATTTTTCAATCTGCTGTGCTATCAATGTAAAACCATCGATTTTTTTCTTTTTCTTTTTTGGAAAGACTGACATGGGATAAGATTTTTATTCTGTTACTTTTTATGGGTCCCCTGACTGATATTAAGTTAATTCAACCTGTTTCCTTATATGCAAATTGGAGATTTTCCCCTTAAATTCTATAATGTATATATATAAAATGCCCTGCAGAGTGCATGAAAGATAAAAGGCACTCAGTATTTTGTTACCTCTCCCTTCTCTGGTCACATGCTTTCATCTTATAGTTCCTCCTATGCTTCTTTTTATCTGCTGGCGCTCTCCTTCTTTCCCTGGTGTGCTCCTTGAGAACAGAATATATATGCATAACACATCTTATTTTTACAATGGCTAAATAATGTCTAATGTTTAACAGTGTTTTTCTGAGTGCAGTCTATGGGTCACCAATAGCAGAGTCACCAGGTTTTTCTTTCAATGTAGGACCACAGTCCACACAAACCTGACTTAGAATATTAGAGGTTATACCTATGCATTTTATCAAAATTCCAAAGTTAATCTTATATGGGTGGAAATGTGGGAACCACCAACCCAGAAGATTCATGATAAATATTTGCTACATAAATATGTGTGCTATGGTATTGATGTTCTTCTCTTAAGGAAATGATGGTAGTCAGTAATGAAAAAGAGAAAGATAAACATACTTCTTTTAATATTGCTGGCCCTTCTGTATGAATTCTCTGAAGCTGAAATGATGAGTAGGCCTGCTCAAGTTAGATTGGGTTATCTATGTCCTATGATATTATAAACCAGAAAGATGCTGGATTCAATTAGAATCCCCACAGATTGATGCCTCAGACAGACAATTGGAAGAATACTTTTCTCAAAATGTGGTTATTACAAAAAATGAGAGGGCTTCCCTGGTGGCGTAGTGGTTGAGAGTCCGCCTGCCTATGCAGGGGACGCAGGTTCGTGCCCAGGTCCGGGAAGATCCCACATGCCGCGGAGCGGCTGGACCCGTGAGCCATGGCTGCTGAGCCTGCGTGTCTGGAGCCTGTGCTCTGCAATTGGAGAGGCCACAACAGTGAGAGGCCTGCGTACCGCAAAAAAAAAAAAAAAAAAAAAAAAGATAAATAAAACTTCCTGGGGTCTTTGGCACTATCCTAAGAATGATTCACATTCTTCTGCTATAAAGAGACACAACATAAATAAGACTCAAAGGCTAGAAATTGGATAATTACAGACACCCCAACATTAGAGACCATTGTTAACAGAGATTTCTGTCATCCCACTTAACCATTTCTCTGCCTGAAGGATCAAGTATTCCATAATGCTTCTAAAGTTTTGATCCATTTTCTCATTTTTCAACTCCATCTTCTCATTTTTTTTCTATTTTGAATTTAGAGGAGTTCCAAGGATCATGATAGCTTTCCTTGTGTACTCCTACTGATTTCACTCTAAATTCGACTTATATTAAATCAAGTACTTGAAAAAAAATCTTGACATGAAATGGGTCTGGTTTTCTTATAGCATCATTTGTATGTGATCTCTGGGACTATGATTCTGCTCCTTTTAGGACTGGGTTGTTGTGTTTTTTCCCCAGCGAAATATGCCTTAACCTTCATGAAAAATAATAAACTACCTATCTTTTCAGTATCCCATGGGATTTTTTTTAACATCATTATCGGAGTATAATTGCTTTACAATGGTGTGTTAGTTTCTGTTTTATAACAAAGTGAATCAGTTATACATATACATATATCCCCATATCTCTTCCCTCTTGCGTCTCCCTCCCACCCTCCCTATCCCACCCCTCTAGGTGGTCACAAAGCACCGAGCTGATCTCCCTGTGCTATGCGGCTGCTTCCCACTAGCTATGTATTTTACATTTGGTAGTGTATATATGTCCAAGCCACTCTCTCACTTCGTCACAGCTTACCCTTCCCCCTCCTCGTGTCCTCAAGTCCATTCTCTACGTCTGTGTCTTTGTTCCTTTCCTGCCCTTAGGCTCTTTAGAACCTTTTTTTTTTAGATTCCATATATATGTGTTAGCATACGGTATTTGTTTTTCTCTTTCTGACTTACTTCACTCTGTATGAGAGATTCTAGGTCCCTCTACCTCACTACAAATAACTCAATTTCGTTTCTTTTTATGGCTGAGTAATATTCCATTGTATATATGTGCCACATCTTCTTTATCCATTCATCTCTTGATGGACACTTAGGTTGCTTCCATGTCCTGGCTATTGTAAATAGAGCTGCAATGAACATTTTGGTACATGATTCTTTTTGAATTATGGTTTTCTCAGGGTATATGCCCAGTAGTGGGATTGCTGGGTCATATGGTAGTTCTATTTTTAGTTTTTTAAGGAACGTACATACTGTTCTCCATAGTGGTTGTATCAATTTACATTCCCACCAACGGTGCAGGAGGGTTCCTTTTTCACTACATCCTTTCCAGCATTTATTGTTTCTAGATTTTTTGATAATGGCCATTCTGACTGGTGTGAGGTGATATGTAGTTTTGATTTGCATTTCTCTAATGATTAGTGATGTTGAACATATTTTCATGTTCCTCTTGGCCATCTGTATGTCTTCTTCAATGAAATGTCTATTTAGGTCTCCCATCCAATTTTTGTGTGTGTGTGTGTGTTGTACACGGGCCTCTCACTGTTGTGGCCTCTCCCGTTGCGGAGCACAGGCTGCGGACATGCAGGCTCAGCGGCCATTGCTCACGGGCCCAGCCGCTCCGCGGCATGTGGGACCCTCCCGGACCAGGGCACGAACCCGTGTCCCCTGCATCGGCAGGTGGACTCTCAACCACTGCGCCACCAGGGAAGCCCCCCATCCATTTTTTAATTGAATTGTTTGTTTTTTTGATATTGAGCCCCGTGAGCTGTTTGTATATTTTGGAGATTAATCCTTTGTCTGTTGTTTCATTTGCAAATACTTTCTCTAATTCTGAGGGTTGTCTTTTCGTCTTGTTTAAGGTTTCCTTGGCTGTGCAAAAGCTTTGAAGTTTAATTAGGTCCCATTTGTTTAAAACTCTTAGAGGAAAACATAGGAAAATCACTCTGACCTAAACCACAGCAAGGTCTTTTCTTGACCCACCTCCTAGAGTAATGGAAATAAAAATACATTTATCGTAACTCTAGAGTTGCCAAGGAAACTTTACTGTGAGATGAGAAACACCAAAGTCCAGGTCACTCCCAGCCAAGCTTGTTTTTTTTTTTTTTTTTTTTTTTGTGGTACGCGGGCCTCTCACTGTTGTGGCCTCTCCTGTTGCGGAGCACAGGATCCGGACGTGCAGGCTCAGAGGCCGTGGCTCACGGGCCCAGCCGCTCCGCGGCATGTGGGACCTTCCCGGACCGGGGCACGAACCCGCGTCCCCTGCATCAGCAGGCGGACTCCCAACCACTGCGCCACCAGGGAAGCCTACTAGGCCTGATTTTAACTGGTTCTCACAGACATGTAACAACAATGGGATATGGTAAATGCTAATGTATAGGTATGTAAAGTTCTGTGGAAGAAAGAAAAGAGTTTAATCCTAAGTGGGATACTTAGGAAAGTCTTCAAACAAAAGGCAATATTGAGTTTCTGAGACAATGAGAAGAATTTTTAGTGGCTGGACAATAAAGTTAAGGGCAATTTAGGCACAAGAAAGAGTAGGTGGGAAACAAGAGAAATATGTAGGTATTTGGAAGGAAGGGGTTGGGATTTCAAGATGTTGAAAATATTTTGAGTACAGAATTCAAGAAAAATGAAACTAAAGGAAGGCTAGGTCCAATTGATTTGTTAGTATTGAATTGAAAACGTCAATATGTTTTTCTGTGATTAATTTGCATGTTTACAACTGGTTGATTTAGGGTTACATTATAAAAATATCAGCATGGGTCACTATTTATTATGATGCTATTTATAATTATGGACAATAGAAATCACCTAAATTAACAAAAGAGAAGAATATCAAGTAAACTTTATTACCTCCACTTCAAGGATGGTTGTGCATTCATGACAAAGAATGCA
Organism: Lipotes vexillifer; assembly: GCF_000442215.2. Lineage (NCBI taxonomy): Eukaryota > Metazoa > Chordata > Mammalia > Artiodactyla > Lipotidae > Lipotes > Lipotes vexillifer. The sequence continues at coordinate 4,059,580 of NW_006785225.1, read as the reverse complement.
TATGGTGGAGGTGTGAGATGAAAGCTAATACTGCATGGAATATCAGGTCTTCCTGAAATAAGGGAAAGCTGGAAGAACTAGACCAGGGAGACTAGAAATATCAAGATTTCTAAATTGGCATATACCATCCTGATGCATTATTATCACAGGAGTTCTTTTGTGTTTTATCATTTGCTGATATAACTTGTCTTGCGATAAAATTTGGGGTTTTGTACAAACTGAATAATATCTGCTCCCTCCAAAAAATATTTTTAAAGTATTTTTTCTTTTTATTCCTAGACTAGCATTAACATCAAGCCAAGTTCCTATGATTTTTTCTGGCAATATTGAAATAAAAATGTGTCACAGGAACAAAGAAAGACTACCTACGAGTTAAATCCCAGGGAATTAAGGTGATTTTGTTCTGGAATCTCCTGCATTGTTATATTAGTACTTCCATGTCTTTGAAAATTTATATTGAACTGATGTGGTTTTTTATGAAAATGGTTCAGTTCTAAGAGATAATACTAAGATCAGTGCATTAATTAAGTATAATTTACAGGGAATTAGGATGAGACCTGTTATATTCTTCTTAGCCAAGGTTCTATGTCTAAAATAAGATCTTTACTAAAATATATGTATATACAGTAATTTTGGAGCTGTTCACTTCGTTCTTTAAAATCCCAGAGCCAGACTAGTTTAGATATATTACTAAAGCAAACTAATTCCCTTGAATATATTAAAATACATGAATAAATAATCTGTTTTTTCACTAATTTCTTTTCATGTAGCAATTTAAAAACCACGAGTCTTTTTCTGACAATGAATTCTATTCTTATTATTGACAATTTGTGACTTCAAAAAATTTAAAGTAGCAGATAACACTACCTATGCTCTACAACTTGGATGAAATCATATCAATAGTTGTTATGTGCTTTCTTCTAGAAATTTTCACATTTAAAAATGAATATCCTGATTTTTTTTTCTCACCTAACATGAAGACATAATCTTCCACTGAAGTACTACTATTCTTTTGCATAAAACCACTTTTACTGCCTACATGATATTCCAAAGTTTGGATGCATCATGCTTTATATTATGATTTTTAAATAGTTTTGATTTGTAGGCAATTTTCAGTATTAAGCTAATGGTAGTGAACATATTTGAGAATACAGAACTTTTTGTTTTCTTTTTGTGCTTTAATTTCTTTTTCTTAACATTTTTTTTTTAAGTTGGCTGAAACCAAGGAAATCTACTTTTGTCTCTTAGAGATAATCAGTGTGGAAAAAAAATGTAAAGAAATGGCATTTGTCGCTGAAGGTGAATCTTTTGGGTGAAGTCTTTCAATTTTAAAATAAGGTTTATGAATCCATTTGCTCATTTGAGACACTTCAATAGAACTGAGTATACAAGTTTATTTGGGGACTTCCCTGGTGGTCCAGTGGTTAAAAAATCCACCTTACAATGCAGGGGACGCGGAGAGGCTGCGTGCAGCAAACTACAGAGCCCACGCACCCTGCAGCCTGCACGCTGCAATGAAAGATCCTGCATGCCGCAACTAAGACCCGAGGCAGCCAAAAATAAATGAATAATAAATAAATCAGAAAAAAAGAAGTTCACTTTATGAGTAAAATTACAGAGATTTCATGTTGAATGCAGCTCAGATCATTTGCTATAATGTTCCATATGATGAAAAAAAGTGATTCTGAAAAGAATATGAATGAAAATACATTTTTTCAACTAAAAACACATTTTTTAATCTCTAGGAGACTCACTTAGGTTAGTCAAGTTTCTAGCAGGAAGGGGAGGATGGAGCATTCACATTCGAGCTGGGTAATTTGCAGGAAGTCCAGTAAAGTCACCATTTACCAAGATGTGGTCAGAGTATAGGAAGTTAATCAACGGATAGTGAAATGCCCTAGATCTAATAGCAGCCTAAAGATGTGACAGATATCAGGGCTGAGGAAACAAGGGAAAATAGTGCTTTACTGGAACAGGGAGAAGAGCGCTGGGTGGACAGGGGGACCTGGTAGCCTGAGTGAATCTCCTCTCATCCTCTGACCTCACTGCTGTGTCTCCCATTGGCCAAACACACATGGAAGGCAGAGAGGAAAGCAGATACCCTTATAGACCAGTGTCCTGGGACGGTACAGAGTAGAGAAGAGTCGAGAGGGCATCTAGGTTGGCAAATGAAAACACCCTCATCCTAAAAAGGCTTCTATGGCAAATGCTTTGGAAGGGGGACTATTATTTTGTAAACAAATAATCACCCTGTGTATTCTTTGCTTTGTAAATATGGTAATACTGCTATTATAAAGCAGAATGGAAAAAGAGTTTATCTGAAATATGTCTGTGGAACCTCAGCTCTGTGGGTAATTTAGCTAACAATTACAAGCTTTTACAAGTTATTTGTTCACGTATTTATTTAGTGTTTGCTATGTACCAGACACAATGCTATGTGCCAGGCATGTACTCCATAATTTGATTCCCTATAAGTATTCCAAGGTTGGGGTTTCTTGCCCACACACACACAAGCTAAATAGAGGCAGAGCCAACATTTTAGCCTAAGTGGCCTCTAGGGCTAGCACAATTGACTGTGCTCTATGTACAGTCAATACCATCCTTCCATCAGGGAAGATACCGTCACTATGTTTTATCATTGCCTTTTCCGCTTTCATTTATCACCCCCCAAAAAACAATGATCATATTTTATTTTATTATTATTATTATTTTTTGCGGTACGCGGGCCTCTCACTGTTGTGGCCTCTCCCGTTGTGGAGCACAGGCTCAGGACACGCAGGCCCAGCGGCCATGGCTCACTGGCCCAGCTGCTCCGCGGCACGCGGGATCTTCCCGGACAGGGGCACGAACCCCTGTCCCCTGCATTGGCAGGCGGACTCTCAACCACTGCGCCACCAGGGAAGCCCGTATTTTATTTTATTTTGTATTTGTTTCTGTTGTTGTTGTTAATAGTCTATCTCTCTCCATTTCAATCAACCTTTCCTTCTGAGCATTTGTTTCAGGTTTTTTCCCTTGGAACGCAGATTCTAAGATGCAATAACAGTGCAGGTTTTTCAGAGGGGGGTATTCTTAGATTGATGTCTGAGAAAGAAAGGTGTCAGTCTGATGGAGAGCTGGGTGTATATTCAAATTTGGGGGCTGAGTCTTTATCTTTGTGGTGATCTATAGCCACATGAAGGGTGCCAAAGAAAAGAGGCATCCAGAAACAACTCTGGATGCTGTTGTTTTCTTCAGCTGAGACAGTCCTCAAGGAGGATTGACAACTAAGGGCCAAGGGTTATCTTGGCATCACTCCCATCAGGTGGATGAAGAAGCCTTTCATTCCTAAAGTGGGACTGTGTAGTGCATCACAGCATCCACCATAGTAATTATGAATCTCTTCTTTAATTTATAAGCAAAATAGTATAAATTATGAACACATATGCATATATACTTGTATTCTATTATATGCTTAAATGTATTGTTATAAATAACAAATGAGATTACAGCATAGTCAATTAGTTACTGCATTAACACCTTACAAATTATTTAATATACATACTTACAGATACAAAACATGCATGTGCATTTCTATCTAAACCTGTATTATTCCTAGATAGAAAAGGCTCATTGAAAAGTTTATGAATTGCTCAAGTGCAGAAATCAATGTGTTTATACCTTAAATTTGTTTTAGATCCTTGAAGTAGGGCAATTGATTGCTAGCCGTTATAGACACAATTTCTGAATTCCTGCATCCAGATGACTAATGATATTGTAGATTCTACCTATATATCAGTATTAAAGAAAAATAAATAAAGCCTCTGTGAGTGGCCCTGATTTTCTGCCCATAGTTGGCCACATTGTTCATCATTATATTTAGGGCTGCAAACTGTCATACAAGCATTTGATTCCTCCCTAACTGTGGATCTCAGGTGGTTTCTTCTGTAGCCAAGGGAAATGATATAAAGAAGTCAAGCCACTCCTTTAAGATGAGTTCTGGGTGGCAAAACCAGAACAGGGTAAAGCCAGAAGAGCAGAGACTATAGAGTAAAGGAAAGGAAACAGCTGGGCTCTACAGATTCTACTTCTTTTAATCTTCACAGTATACCCGAATCAAGAGGTATTTCCAAATGAAAAATCTGAATTAATGATTTTAAATAAACTTATTCATGGTCACACGTGAAATATTTTTGCAGAGACAGGATTAAACCTAGTTCTGTTGACCCAAAGTGCAGGTTTTAATCCACTACTCTTTTATTTCACCTGAGAGAAAAGTTTTCCAAAGGCATGCTTGCATTTGGGATGTCTAACTGATGAGTGCACTGGTATAATGACAGTCTGCTTACTTTTTCCATTTTCCCATCTGCAATTCTTGACACGGATTTGTGACTATTCCTCTTTGGAAGAGAATGGGTATAGATGTATGAAAAAAATGAACTCTGAAAAATGTTAAAATCTAAAGCAAATGCACCATTAAAGTGTTCAGATAAAAGTTAAATGAAGCTTCTTGTGATTCACTTGGAGATTTGCTTTAAGATTTTTCAATTTCTGGACAAGCCTGCACCTGTCCACAGATTCTGCTTTTCCTCCTTTAATAATTCAGCTGCTGACAGTTGGAGCTTTGCTTCTGCTTCATTAACCTGCTCCTGGGAAGTAGTATTTTCTCAAAATTTTGGTGACATTTTCATTTCTCATCTTTAAAGGATCCCTCTCCACCTCTTCCGCAGTCACACATTTCTACCATCTCAGTCAGATGAACTCTCTCATTGTTTATTCAACCTGACAGTGTTCAAAATCAGGTGCTTATTTTTTTCCTTTGATCTACACTGATCATTTACATCTTTGCCCATTAGATAGATAGTCTCTTTCTTCTTCCTTTTGTCTCCAAATCACAGCACACTGAATTTGCATCCAGAGAGATATTTTGGGTTTGTCTAAGGATGTAAGGAGTTTTCATTATTAAAGAAGAGTTAATCAAATGAAAGTAGAATTACTATAATATGTAGACTCCTCAAAAACATTTGCAAAGAAAAAAGATAACGGCATATTTTAAGTGTAGGTGTATTGATTTTCAAGTTCAGAGGACAGTCTGTTTACATACTTATGTTCTTTTCCGCTGTTTCTCCTGGTTTAATACTGGGCCTCTGCTTGGATGCCAATGTATTCAAGAAGGTAATATTCGTTTTCTTCCAAACTCCCAAACATACTGATGTTACCCACATTAGGTCATATTTACAAAATCCAATATTATAACACACGCTGATGTATTTTTTCTTGAGTCAGAAAATTTGAAACTAGCAAGTTCCAGAAAAGAAGGGATAAGTTTAGAGCAAAAAGAGATTTAGAAGAAGGCTCTGACTCCTACTGATTATGTGACATTGAGTCGGTAGCTTAATCTTTCTAAGCCTCATTTTTTCTCATTTCTAAAATGGTGCATTTGTCACTGCCTATCTCGTAGCACTGTTGGGAGCACCAAATGAATTAGTAAAAGCAAAATTCTCAACATAAAACATGGCAACTTATTGAAAATGCTTCTATTATTATTGATATGAAGAGTTTTGAGGCAGAAGACACATGGGTCTCCAGTGGTAACTTGGTTATCCCCTTTGAGTTTTAGAGTTTTCATATCTGAATTGAGAAAAAAAACTATGTTATTGGCCAAATTATGTTTCCCCCCTAAATTCACGTGTTGAAGTCCTAAATCCCCATTACCTCAGAACGTAACCACATTTGGAGATAAAAATCTTTAAAGAGGTGATTAAGTTAAAATGAGGTCATTAGGATGGGCCAATTCCAATATGACAGGTATTCTTACTAGAAGAGTTAATTAGGGTGTAGACATACACAAATCAAGGCACAATCATGTGAGCACACAGGGAGAAGGCAGCCATCTGCAAGCCAAAGAGAGAGGCCTCGGGTGAAACCACACCTGCTGACTCCTTAATCTTGGACTTTTAACCTCCAGAACTATGACTAAATAAAATTCTATTGTTTAAGCCACCCAGTCTGTGGTATTTTTTTATGGCAGTCCTAGCAAATCAATATACTTTCGTTTAAATATAAAGAGCATAACATAATGCCCATACATAGAAGGCACTTAGTAAATATTTATTCCATTTCCCCCACTTATGACTTCTATGACATTCTTAATTTTGTAATTTGCGTACACATCTTTTTCTCTTAAGAACATATATTCTTGATGTCAAAAATAATATAATCCCTACTTAGCACCCTTCTTTTCATAGCTAAGATCAATGACTTGCAGCTAGTACATTGATGATTATTGGTTAAGTAAATAAATGGACATATGAATGAAAATGCAGATGAATTATCTACAGAAGACTGAAAATTCTGTTTGGACAACATATGGTTAAATTTAATGGCAACTTTATCTCCAACATCCTGTAATAGCCAGACGGTTGTAGCCATTTTAATAGAATATTAATTGGCAACCTAGAAGCAACACTTTACAAGAATATTTTCCCATGGAACTCTCCTTATTTAGGTGGTATAGAAATGTTCATCTCTAACTGGACTTAAAACCACGTGAATATGGCCTATTTAATATTTTATGTATGTCCTTTTCTTTGTTATCTGGAGTGAGATTATTAATGCAGAATAAACAGGTTAGCTAAATATTCTTGCCAGCCACAGAATAAATATAAACATGCATAGGTCAATAATGCCTTACTTGGAAATTTC
>NW_006785225.1:3950303-4052889 GCF_000442215.2 Lipotes vexillifer | reverse complement strand
TAGGGAATTTGTGCAATCTGCCCGAGACAACTTGAGGCAAGCAGAGACTACCTGTATAGCTGATACCATGCCTTTACACATAGCGCCAACAGGAGGTTAGGAATGCCAACACACAGACTGACATCTAGAATACTATAGCACATCACAATCTTTTTCAAATTGATTCAGTAAGCCCATGTGAACACTGAAGCAGAATATTTGACTTCATAAGCTCATATTTGGTCGTGCCCATTTACAGTTACTGCATCTGTCAATAGGTTTATTTTCAATCTGGCTACATAAAAAACTATATAACATAGGCACTAAAACAGAATTTCCTAATGTGTGTTTTGTAGAATACTAATTCCTTCACATGTTAATTAGTAAAAATAAAAAAGAGGTAGTAGCATATTCCCTAATCAATTCAATTTGGGAGACCGTGACTCAGAGTTAAACTGAATTTCACAGATTTGCAGAAATTTTAATATAGGAATCTATGTTAAGATTATACAGACATACGATTTCAAAATATATTTGACTGTGACACCTTAAAACTAGAGAGTGTCTTATTGGCTTATTGTACTGTACAACACACCAATGAAACTGCTCAACATAACAGTAAACGTTGCCAACTCAGAAATCAGAAATGTAACATTGTCAGAGTGAGGACTATATTCCAGAGGCTGGTTGAAACTTAGGAAAAAGAAACCTTGACAATTCCTATTAATAAGTCCAAGGAACCAGCATTTAGGAGATCTCCCTTTGGCTTTGGCATAAGACTGGTTTTTGTTTGTTTGTTTGTTTGCTTTAGACTCTACCTACAATTCCTTCTTCTTGAAGGACATTTGAGGCCAAATGCATGTTTTCTGGTTAATCATCCAAAATCAGAATTAACACACAATCCTAGGCCAACTAACAGAGGGAGATAAAGGGCTGTGGAGTAGTATTTCCCTCAGTGAAATAAGACCTTAACAAAACCAGGTGTCCCTCAGTGGTTGAGCTATTTTATCACTCACTGTGACACAACAGTGATAAATACTGGAGGTGTTTATTCTAAACTTGTCCTTAAGTAGATTCATCTTCCCAATTGCCTAGCATATTTTTTTTTTTGGTAACAGGCTTATTGAAATGTAATTTTAGAATATTTTCATCACCCCAAAAAAGATAGTATAGTTTTTAGCTGTCACTCCCTAATCTCCCTTCCCCGCCCAGGTCTAGGCAACACCTAAACTACTTTATGTATAGGTTTGCCTATTCTGAGCATGTCATATAAATAAAATCATGTATATGGGGTCTTGTGTGATTGTTTTTCACTTAGCATAATGTTTTCAAGGTTCATCCATTTTGTAAAATACATAAGTACTTCACTCCAGTTTATGGTTGAATAATATTCCATTGTATAGATATGTCATATACTATTTATCCATTCATCAGTTGGTGTACATTTTGGTTGTATCCATCTTTGCTATTATGAATAATGCTGCCATGAATGTCTGTGTACGAGTTTTGTGTGCATATTCATTTTTGTTTCTGTTTGGTATACATCTGGAAGTAGAATTTCTGGGTCAAATAACTCTGTGCTTCACTTTCTGAGGAACTACCAGACTTTGCTTTGTTTTCCAAAGCAATTGTACCATTACATACCCACCGGCTGTGTTGGAGGGTTCTGGATTCTATACATCCTCACCTCCACTTATTTTCTGTGTGTTGTTTTATTTTTTGATAATAGTCATCCTAAGGAATATGAAATGGGCTCATGGTGATTTTTATCTTCATTTCCGTAATGATTAGTGATATTCAGCATATTTTCATGTGCTTATTGGTTATTCATATATCTACTTTAGAGAAATGTCTGTTGGAGTCCTTTGCCCATTTATAAATTGGATTTGTTTTCTTGCTGTTGAGTTCTAGTTTGTTTTTTTTTTATATTTTCGGTTTTTAATATTCTAGTTTTTTTTTTTTTTTTTAATATTCTGGAATAGTAATCCCTTTTCCAGAAAAGGAGGTTCCTGTGGGGAAGGTGGTCGGCAAGGAGCCTATGTCTATCAGTCTATAACACTTCCAGTCTCTCATCTCAGCTTTCATTTGTTTATTTATTTTATTTATTTTTGGCTGCACTGGGTCTTTGTTGCTGCGCGTGGCCTTTCTCTAGTTGCAACGACCGGGGCTAGTCTTCGTTGCAGTGTGCGGGCTTCTCATTGTGGTGGCTTCTCTTGTTGCAGAGCACGGGCTCTAGGTACACGGGCTTCAGTAGTTGTGGCACGTGGGCTCAGTAGTTGTGGCTCACGGGCTCTAGAGCGCAGGCTCAGCAGTTGTGGCGCATGGGCTTAGTTGCTCTGCAGCATGTGAGATCTTCCCGGACCAGGGCTCTTACCCGTGTCCCCTGTACTGGCAGCCAGATTCTTAACCACTGTGCCACCAGGAAAGCCCTTGCCTCAGCTTTCATTCTGAGGTTCTGAATTTCTGTTTACATTAGAAGCACCTGGGGGAGTAGTTAAATTCCATGACATTGCCCCTACAGCTTTTGATACTGTCTCACATTTTTAATAAACACCATGCATAATTCTGATATAGTTCGTCTAGTTCCCAAATTTGACACATTTCCTTACATCTAAGGAACTCCTCAAGGGAACAAGAAAAGAAAGTAGAGAATCCAAATCAGTCAACATTTCTCCTAGTTAGCAAATCTGAAAAGGCAAGCTGATGTATTTAATTACAGGCTTCAATATCTGATTATTTTCTTCTTCCATCTATCTCTAGCTAACATACCTGTATTAAATTCATCAATCTTTCATATTATTTACTTACATGTTTGTATCGGGCCTCATTCCAGAAAGAATTTTAAAGCTTCTTACAAACTGTATCATATATAAGCTGAAATAAAATTTATAATAAAGGATTGGAAAAATACAGACTAAAAAGCAAGGTTGCTAAACTTGAAAAGGAAATGTTCATCATTAAGTAGAAACTCTAGTACTTCTTTATTTCATAAAAACAGAGATCATATATACCCTTTACAGTCATTTCATAGCATAACTGATATGACCTAAATGTTGTAAAAACTTTTAAAATTAAAAAAACCCACTTTTGATAGAGAACTAACATATCAGTGCAGAAAGTTGGAAAATGATGTTACATTATAAAAACTGAAGACAATCAACCTTAATATTTAGGTGTACTTCCTTCAACATGGAGATATATATGTAGATGCTTATCTATAAGGATAGATTGGCTACATCATAATTAGGATTAGGCTGCAATAAGTTTTTTTTTTTTTTTTTCAACTCTGCTCTGTTAAATGTCCAAAATAGGAAAATTTATAAACAAAGAAAAGTTAGTGGTTGCTTAGGACTGGGGGATGGGGAGGTGGGGTGAGAGGGGATGGGAAATGACTGCTAATGGGCAAACAGTATCTTCTTAGGGTGATAAATATATTCTAAAATTATTGTCATTATTGAACAATACTGTAAATTTATTAAAAATGACTGAATTGTACACTTTGAGTTAACTTTATGATGTATGAATTATATACCAATAAAGCTGTTAAAATATTTCAGTTAACTACATACCAAGATTTCACAAAATACATTCCATATTTTCTTTGCAATTTCATTCCATCACCTTATGTTAAAATGAATATAAACTTAAGTTAGTTTGTTATATAAATAGTGAGCTTATAAGGGTGATCACTTTGCTCTAGTTTGAAAAGTTTACAAAATATTTTAATAAAATATGTCTTTCCAGAAAGAAAGGTTTTTAATGGATTCCTTAGAACTTTCTATATATATAAGATCACATTATCTTTATTTTTTTTTTCTTGCGGTACGCGGGCCTCTCTCTCACTGTTGTGGCCTCTCCCGCTGCGGAGCACAGGCTCCAGACGCGCAGGCCCAGCGGCCATGGCTCACGGGTCCAGCCGCTCCGCAGCATGTGGGATCCTCCCGGACCGGGGCGTGAACCCGTGTCCCCTGCATTGGCAGGCGGACTCTCAAGCACTGCGCCACCAGGGAAGCCCGATCACATTATCTTTGAATTGGGAGAACATTACTTTTTTCTTTCTAATATCTCATTTTCTTTCCTAATTGATGTTACTATAACGTCCAGTATGTTAAATAGAAGCAGTGAAAGCTGATATCCTTGTCTTGTTCTTGATCTCAGTATGATGTTTGTTGTGGGTCTTTCACATATGCTCTTACCAGGTTAAGTTCTAGATATGGAATACTGATTGTTCAGTGTTTTTATCAACAATGTGTGTTGGATTTTGACAAGTGTTTTTTCTGTATCTATGGATACAATCTTGTAGGTTTTTTTGTGGTTTTAAAAAATTAATATGTCCTATTACATCAGTTGATTTCTGATGTTCAACCAACATTGCATTACTGGGGTAAATTCAACTTGGTCATGTTGTATAGAGCTTTTTATATGTTCCTGGATTTGTATGGCTAGTATTTTGTAGGGTTTCTTTTGGTGGTTTTGGGGGATAGTTTTAAAATTACTAATTCAATCTCTTTACTTGTTCTAGGTCTATTCAGATTACCTGTTCCTTCTTGAGCCAGTTTTGGTAGTTTGAGTCTTTCTGGGAATTTGCTCATTTCATCTAAGTGGTCTATTTTATTGGTGTACTATTGTTCATAGTATTCTTTTATAATCCTTTTATTACTGTAAGGTAGGTAGTAATGTCCAGTCTTTTTATTCTGATTTTAATAATTTGAGCCTTGTATCTTTTTTTCTTGATCAATCTATCTAAAAATTTGTCAATTTTCAAACAACTTTTCAAAGAAAGAAACAACTTTTGGTTTCGTTGACTTTTCTCTATTACTTTTTGGACTTCTGTTTCATTAATTGCCAGTCTAATCTTTTTTATTTCCTTCCTTTTGCTGGCCTTGGGTTGACTTTGTTATATTTTTCCAGTTCCCTAGTGTGGAAGGTTAGATTATTGATTTTTAGATCTTTACTCTTATTATTTTAAAGAGGTATTTACAGCTATAAAATTCCCTCCAAGAACTGCTTTAGCTGCATTACATAGTGTTGTGTTTACATTTTCATTCATCTCAAAAATATTTTCCATCTTCTCCTGTGATTTCTTCTTTGACACATTGGTTTTTTAAGAGTATGTTGTTTCATTTCTGTAGATTTCTGAGTTTCTCAAATTTCTTTTGGTTATTGATTTCTAATTTCACTTCATAGTGGTTATAGAGCATATTTTGCCATCTTCCTTATGGACTGACCCTTTTATTATTACTGTTATTACCTACATAGCTGTATGTAATTCTACCATTTTATTTTAATCTATATGTCTGTGCTTTTTGTTTATCTGTTCCTTCTTTACTGCTTTTTTTTTTGTTAAATGATTTTTTTTACAATGTAATATTTTAATTCTTTTAGCTTTTAAACTATATTTTTGAGTTATTTTGTCAATGGCTGTTCTAGAGCTTACCATATATTTACTTATGAGAATTTACTTTAGAGTTACACTAAATTAATTCCAGTGAAATACAGAAATATTATTCCAGTATAGCTCTGTCTGATAAACTAAGCTGGCCCACAAGTTACCTCAATGTTATCTCAATGAAGTTATCTGTCTGTCTTAATTGCTTTTCACTACAATCTCCATTATTTTGAAGAGTACCACTAGACTTTAATTTCCCCACATTCTACTGCAAATAAAGTCAGTTCCTTTGGGAAGAACTTCACTGCATTATCTTTTATAACCTGTCTCTCCTCTGGACAGAATCTCTGAGCCATGGCTCTGAAGCAGAAGACAGACATAGCAGCCACTTCTCTCCACATAGCATCCGTGATTCAGGAGCTGGGTACTTGATGACGGAAGCCAGTAACCTCTGGTCTTCTCAGCTTCTCTCTCCCAGCATGGGACCTCTATCTTACTAATGGTTGGTTAGAGGCTAATCAGGATCCCAGTATTCTCAGTGAGCCAAGGTAAAACTTCCATCCCGTGGGTGGAGGCTGAGTGGAAAAATGACACCTCCCTTTCTTGGTTGTACTCACCAGGAACTTAGACTCTTTAACAGGTGTTTGAGAGACAGGATGAGATATGCTGATGATCCACCACTTCTCAGAAGACACTGCAGACTTATACAGGGAGATGGGGGTAGTGGGAACCATTTGCTCTTTGTTGCATTCACCTGTAGTAGAATTTCTGTCACAAGACTGAGAAAGAGTGGGAGCGGAATGGGTTTAAATGCCCTCAAACTCTTGCTTTTCTAACTGTGTATTAGCAGATTTTCTTAAATAAATGTCTCTTTATTTGCTGTATGCCATTAGTCCATTTCCAGAGACTTTAAATAGTTGCTATGTCATAATTTTTATGAGTTTCACTAGGGAGCAGGTCTACAGAATACCTCATGTTGAAACCTTGGATATATAACCGCTCTCTTTACTTTGTTTCTATACTTATCATTTATCTGCTGAGATGCTGAGATTTACTATTCACTACATCTTATCAGTGTATTTTAGTCTTTGATCATAATTTTAAATTTCTTTTCCTCAAATTCAAACATTTGAATCATCTCAAGGTCTGTTTCTATTGATTTGTTTTATTTTTATGACAGATTTTCCTGATCATCCTTGGTTTACATTTTACTGATTTATGATTTGTTGGACACTGGGAATAATAAGTTGTGTGGAATCTGGACTATATCATCTTCCCTTAAACAATACTGAGTTGTATTCTGTTGGTAGTTATTTAACTGGTAATTCCTTTTCAGCCTTTCAAGCTTGGTTCAATTCTTTGTCAGTGGTAATCTATTAATATTTTGACCTCAATTCTGCAGCGTGGCTTTAATTCTAATGTGTGATTCTTACTCCTAAGACTTGGTCTTTCATGGGTTTCAGTAGAATGCTTATTCCATGGGCTTCAACGAAATTGTCACACTCTGCCTGAGCCCTGTCATCTTGATCTGTCACATTTCCACAGTCAGAAGGCCAGTAAAAATGTTGAACTGATCTTATCTTATCTGCTTCCTCTCAAATTTCACAGTCATGTCCTACTTGTTGTTCAATATCTGAAACAACAGATGGTTGTTGATGATTTTGTGCATGAGGTTTCCATTCACTGAGATAAGAGCTACAGGACATAAAACTGGTTTGGGGAAAGGATCTTGAGTTCAAATTTAGGGGATGTAGAATTTGCAGAATCTTTAGCCTATCCAAAAATATATGCTAAGTTAGTTATAGGAATGCTATAGTAGGGGATTATAGATGACTGTGAGGACATCTGTGATCAAAGCTCAAACAGGTACCTATGGTTTCAATCAGGGATTTGAGATAAGACCTCAGAATGATTTCTAATCCTCACTGGAGATTGGGCCAAATGTATAGTTGCCAACATTATCCTGGTTAGGTTTGTATAAGAAACTGGGCAGAGATAATTTTGAGGAGTCAAGGGACATTGACATTGGATGAGGTGAGGCACTACACAGGACAGAGACTGATACTTCCAATGAGTTTCTATTTCACTGGACAAGATAAAAAAACATTTGATGGGTAGTTTTGTGTTGTGGTTGAGTACAAAGCGTTGATACCACTGCATTTAGGGTCTCCTGTGAACGTCAATATGCATCAGCAATGCACTTCAAGTTAAATAGCCACGTACTATTTGTTGGAGAAACAAAATAACTATAGCTTCTCGTAGTTTTTTATCTCCTGAGGGCAGATGTTCCTGATAAACAGGCAGTAGTGTTTCTTCCATTAGGAACTTTAAAAAATATAAATTAATGTCTTAGTATTGTAGCTTCTGTAGTGGTCTCTTGTGTTTTAGAATAGCACGAATCAATTCACCAAGGCTAGAGTCCTCTCACATTGTAAACCAGTGAAATTAAGTTTGTGAATCTGAAAAGCTGAAAAAACACCCCTGGGACTGAGGAAGATGTGAGAATAAGACTGAGAAGCCATGATTCCCTATCCATCTTCCTACACACTTACATAGCCTCTGTCATCTGGGAAAGAAGAACAGTTCTCACCATGCAAGTTAAAAGCTGTGAATGTGACCTAGATAATTCTTGAAGAATTTAAGTTGAAATACCTCCTTTAATGTCTACGGAAAGAAAAAAACTAAACCTTCATTCCTTAGAATGAAATTGTGGTAAAAACAAATGTATAGAGAGAGATGGACTGAGATGAAAAAAGATTTTCTCCCAGGTAAACTGTCTGAATATATCTGGCCATGCTTTAAAATAGTCTCATCATATTTAAATCATTGGAAATACTGTGTGTGTGTGTGTGTGTGTGTGTGTGTGTGTGTGTGTGTGTGTGTGTGTGTGTGTGTGTGTGTGTGTGTGTGTGTGTGTGTGTGTGTGTGTGTGTGTGTGTGTGTGTGTTGGTTTAGATAATAACCAAACATTATTCTCAGCCATAAGAATAAATAACTTCTCCACAGGAATAAGAAATACTTGGCATTCAAGAAATATCTAATTTGAAATGATTATGCTATAAATAATTTTCTCACTGAAAATATATTTTACCCCTTAGTATAGTTCTCTTTTGATACTTATCTCAAGACAATAAATTATATAATAAATTTTAATAGTAATAGCTTCCTGTTTTAATTAGAACAAGGACAGAGTATAAGCAGGATGATCTCCTGGCTTGATGCCCAGCTATGTTATAGATGCCTGAAAAATTTTTTCTGAATGATTAACAGTTCGTATTGAAACAATATCAGAAGAATGAAAATTGAAGAAAAACTTGAGCTGTTCAGCACATAAAGGTAAAGTCTCCATGTTGGCATTCCCATTATCCAAAATTTAATGGGAAAAAGACATTGGGCATGATTTATCCCGCTCATAAGAAGAGTACATTTAAAAGAAGGAGAAACTTGGCTTATTATAAAGAAAAACACTAAGAAGTGTCCCACAGTAGTTTAATTTGCTGGCCTTGATTCAGTAGTGCAGTTCATTGACTAAAGGGAATGAGAGAAGTGTTATTTCTTCTTTGGAGACAGTCTTAACTGGGTGACCTAAACGGTTTTCTCCAGCACAAAGCCTATAAAAATTTAAACATCTCAAGATTTGGATTAATTTGTCCATTCATCCAATAATTCATTCATATTTAATTTTTAATATCTACTTTATTTCCCTAATTGTGTTAGTTACTAATGATCAGAATTTTGGAAGGTACACATTGCCCTTACCCTCTCATAGCTTCAAGAATAGTAGGGAAAACAAGAATGAAACAGGCAGTGTCAACAGCATGTGTTGTGAGGTATAACTGTAGAAGGAGAGGGAGTTTTGGAAGCATAGAGCAAGAGCTCTTCAGCGCTAAAACTGTGCAACAATATGGAGTGTTCAGGCACCACCAAGGAAATTTCACACTCCTCAAGATACTTCTGTCAAATATCCTGGGACCAAAGTATAGTTTGGATCATCAGAAAATCAAGAATCCAGGGTCACGTTTAGAGAGTGAGAAGAGGCAGAAGAGAAAACCCATTTTCACTGAGGCCTCTACCACTCAATTAATTTTCCTGGAGGTCACTCTAGTGTGGTAATATCTCTTCTTCACAAACAGCATACTATCCATCATTACACTCATTAGTGAATTCCTGGGACATAAATTGATCTTAGTCAATGAAAGGATGGAAGTTTTGGGTTTGGCTGTGCAAGTGTTTTCTGGGATTTAATTGACTTGACATTTGAGATTTACCCAGTAAACATTATACACCCTGGAAGCTCCAAAGGACTGATAACAACAACTTTAGAGTCTCCCTGACAAAGGATGGAGAAAGCTCATTTAGCCCTTCTGCCACTATTTTCCTAGGGAAAAAATACTTCCAATATGGTACAATAGTTATTTCCAGGTGGTGGTATGCAATATATCAACACAAAAGAGGATTTTGTCCCAAATAGCAACAAGGAGTAGCAAAGTAGTTTGACCATATCCACATCCAATTTAAAAACATGTCTATCATCTACAAAAGAAATTCCAAACCTATTAGAAATCACTCTTCTTATCCTCTCACCACTAATCCTAAGGAAATACAAATCTAATCTCTGCCTGTATGAATGCGCCTATTCTCAGCATTTCATACAAATGAAATAATATAATACGTGGTCTTTTGTGAATGTGTTCTTTCTTTTAACATAATGGTTTCAAGGTTTATCTATATTGTAACATATATTGGGACTTCATTCCAATTTATGGCTGAATAATATTCCATCATATGAAAATGTCACATTATTTATTCATTCATCAGCTGGCAGACATTTGAGTTGTTTCCACCTTTTGGATAATACTCCTATAACCTTTGTATACACAATTTTTTTTGTGGATATACATTTTTGTTCTACTTCAGTATATGCTTAGGAGTGGAATTGCTGGGTTATATAGTGACTTTATAATTAACATTTTGTGGAACTGGCAAAATGTTTTCCAAATGGGCACCATTTTACATTCCCACCAGCAATGTTTATGGTTTCCAGTCTCTTCAAATCATAGTCAAACATCTGTTTTGTCTATCTATTTTTACTATAATGAACCTAGTGAGTGCGGAGTGATATCACATTAAGGTTTTGATTTGCATTTCCTTAACAACTAATGATACTGAGTAGCTTTTCATGTGCTTATAAGACAATATATATATTTTTAAGAGAAATGTCTATCCAAATACTTTGCCTATTTTTTACTTGGTTCTGTATCTATTTTTGAGTTGTAAGCTATTTTTATATACGCTATATACAAAAGATATATGATGTGCAAATGTTTTCTCCCATTTTATGAGTTGTCTTTCCACATTCTTGATGTTATCATTTGCAGCATAAAAGTATTGAATTTTGATACAGAACCATCTTCTGTTTTTCTTTTGCCAGTTGTGCTTTTGCTGTCATGTCTAAGAAGCAACACCTCATTTAAGGTCATACAGATTTTCTCCAATGTTTTCTTATAATAGTTCTTTTAATTTTAACTCTTATGCTTAAATTACTGCTTGATTTAATTTTTGTATATGGCATGCAGTAGAGGTCATACTCACTATTTTACATATAGATGATCAGTTACCACTATACCCTTTATTGAAAGACAAATCTTGCCCCACTGAAATGTTCTAGGCACTCTTGTCAAAAAGATTATTGACCAGAAAGTTGAGAGTTTCTTTCTGTGCATTCATGTCTATTCTATTAATCTATAATTCTATTAATCTATAAGTCTACTGTAAACCCAGAATGACACTGTATTGATCACTGTAGCTTTGTTGTGAGTTTTGAAATAAGAAGTATGAGTCCCCCAAGTTTATTCTTCTTTTTCAAGATAATCTGACTCTTCTAAATCACTTTTATTTCTATATGAATTTTAGGATAAGTTTGTCACTTTATGCCAAAAAGCCAGATGGGATTTCGATACAGATTGCATTGAATCTGTAGATCAGTTTTATGTACGTCTTCTTCTTAACAATATTAAGGCTTCCAACCTGTGAAAATGGTATATATTTTCCTAAATCTTCTTTAGTTTCTCACCAATGTTTTGTAGTTTTCAGCACTTCTTTAAGCTTTATCCCTAAGTATTGTATTTTATTCTTTTAGACGCTATTGGAAAGAGAATTTTCTTCATTTGATCTTCACATTGTTCACTCCCTGTGTATAGAAATACAATTGATTTTTGTATATTGAACTTGTATCCTTCATCTTTACTTAGGTTGCTTATCAGTTCTAATTGTGTGTGTGTTTTAGTGAACTCTTTACAATATTCTACGTGAAAGATCATGCTATCCACAAATAGAGATAAATTATTTCTTTCTTTCCAATCTGGATGCCATTTATTTATTTTTCTTTCCTAATTGTCCTAGAATATCTGGTACAATGTAAAAGAAAACTGGTAAATTAAGAGGTTGGGATTAACATATACATATTACTATATATAAAATAAATAATTAACAAGGATCTACTGTATAGCACAGGGAACTCTACTCAGTACTCTGTAATAACCTATATGGAAAAAGAATCTGGAAAAGAATAGATATATGTATAACTAAATCACTTTGCTATACACCTGAAACTAACACAACACTGTAAATCAACTATACTCCAATATAAAATAAAAAATTTTTTTAAAAAGTGGTAAAATCAGATATCCCTGCTTTGTTCCTAATCTTAGGAAATAACTGTCATTCTTTAACCATTGATTATGATGTTAGCTGTGGTTTTTCCCTAGGTGCCTTTTATTAGGTTGAAAGAGTTCCCTATTATTACTAATATGTTGAGTATTTTTAGCATGAATCATGTTTGATTTTGTGATATACTTTTTTCTGCTAATACTGAGAAGTTCATTTAGTTTATATTTTTAATCTGTTGATATTGTATATTACATTAATTAATTTTTAGATATTAAATCATCCTTGCATTTCTGGGATAAAGCCCTCTTGGTTATGGTATATAATACTTTTAAACATTATTGTATTAATTTTAAAATTATTTGTTGAGATGTTTTGTATCTATTTACATAAAGAGTGTTAGCTGCTTTGTTTTCTTGTGCTTACTTTGTCTGGTTTTGGTACTTAGTCTGCCCTCAAAGTTCAGAGATTATCTTACTTAAAATTCAAGAGAAATCACCAGTAAAGCCATCTGGTCTTAGGCTTTCTTTTGTGGATAGTATTAAATTACTAATTTATTTACCTATTTAGAGTTTACTATTCTTCTTGAGTCAATTTAGGTAGTTTGTACCTTTGTATGAATTTTTCCATTCTATATAACTTACCCAACTTGTTGGCATGTAATGTTACCTTATAAATTCTTTTATATTTCTAAAATTAGTAATTAAGTCCCCTCTTTCTTTTGTGATTTTAGCAAATTCAATCTTATTTTTTTTCCCCTTTGTCAGTTGAGGTAAAATCTCATCCATTTTGTTCAACTTTTCAAAGAAACAACTTTTTATTTCATTGATTTTCTAAATTTATTTTCCAAATCCTTTAAAATTTATTCTGTGACCTTTATTATTTACTACTTTAGGCTTGCTTTGTGTTTACCTTTCTCTTTTTTTATTTTCTTAAGGTGAAAGACTAAGCTACCAATTTGAAACATACATATATAGAGAAAATACTTATTTATTTACTTATTTATTTAAATACAGGTGTCACAGCTCTAAATTCCCTTCTCAGTACTCCTTTAGCTGCATCGCATAAATATTGGTATTAGTAGCTTCATTTTCATTCATCTGAAAGTGTTTTCTAATTTTCCTTATGATTTTTGGCCAATATTTTTTTTTTTTGCGGTACGCCGGCCTCTCACTGTTGTGGCCTCTCCCGTTGCGGAGCACAGGCTCCGGATGCGCAGGCTCAGCGGCCATGGCTCACGGGCCCAGCCGCTCCGCGGCATGTGGGATCCTCCCGGACCGGGGCACGAACCCTCATCCGCTGCATTGGCAGGCGGACTCTCAACCACTGCGCCACCAGGGAAGCCCTGGCCAATATTTTTTATATCTATGTAGATAGATATAGATAGATATTGTAATCATTACTTTTTACAATTTTACGTCTCTTAAAGAAGCTGAGAAAAGAATAGAAAGTAAACATATATTTATAGAGTTTATTATATCAACACTTTATTTACCAGTTCTGGTTTGCTTGATTTTTTAAAATGTGAATGAGTTCCCATCTGGTCTAAATTCCTTATTCTAATACATCACTTTTTCCCACCCACTTCCTTGTGCTATTACTCTTCATTATTACAGTTCTCTAACATATATTGTTTACTGTAATTATTGTTTAAATCAGTTGAAAGGAAAAATATAAAATGATACTGTCTTTTATAATTACCGATATAATTACCTTTACTAGGGCTTTTTTTTTTTCTTTTGTGATGTTGATTTAAAGTGCTATCTGAGGCAAGGGTAAGTTAAAATGCCACAAAGCTCTCCTACCATGTTTCAGTCATCTTATTCTTGACTTGTTGTTTCCTCAGCTGCTATAAACTTTTGACTACTTTCCAGAGTTCTGCCAAACTTGACGTTGAGTCTTTGTCCATTTTTCTCACCTGTGGAGGAAGAGGCCGTTGGAGCTCCATTCTTTGCCATTTTCACTTAGAGACTGATCTTAAGCCCCACTGTGCCAGTGAGGATTCTGCCCTTTGTTGATGGATTTGTGTATGGCTTGGAAAATGCTTCACATTTCCCCTACATCTTACTCTGATTGTTCCTGAGTGGGTACAGGCTAGTTCATGCATACAGCCTCCTAACCCACAATTATGTGTGATCCTAGGAGGGCCCTTTGGGCTGTATCCCTCTCTCTTTTATACTTCTGACATTTCTGTCGTGTGTGTGTGTGTGTGTGTGTGTGTGTGTGTGTGTGTGTGTGTGTGAGTACAGCTATTCCTCTTGGCTATTCCCACCAAGAACAAAGTTTCTGCATCATGAGGTGATGAGCAAATTCCAGCAGTTTCCCCTGCCCAGGGTGAAAACACAGCCCTAGACTGGGAGCTGTGATAAGATGGAGTCCTCATATCCTGGCTATACCTAACCAGTATAAAGCCTCTGGTTTAGAGCTTCCATTATCTGCAGCTAGTAGGACTGGGAATAGGAGCAGTCTCTGGCGCACATGTCAGACTCTGCCTTACTAAGATTTATTAAACTTTTTTGAATAAATGTTTTTCACTTGCTATATGCCCTTGGGACAATTTCTAAAGAATTTTAAGAGTTTTGACTTTATGTGTTTGTTTGTTTTGTTCCTTTCTAAATATATTTCTCTACTTAAGTGGTTGTTTTGCTGGTAAAGGGTTCACTGAGCTACTCATTCTGTCCAGAAAGGAGATCTGCCCCTCCTCCAAGCCCACACACTTTTTTTTTTTTGCGGTACGCGGGCCTCTCACCACAGCGGCCTCTCCCGCCGCGGAGCACAGGCTCCGGACGCGCAGGCTCAGCGGCCATGGCTCACGGCCCCAGCCGCTCCGCGGCATGTGGGATCTTCCCGGACCGGGGCATCGACAGGCGGACTCGCAACCACTGCGCCACAAGGGAAGCCCGCCCACACACTTTTTAATGCCACGCTCCTCTTTCTTAATTCAAACTCTGCATAAGGATGAAAATTTTGAGGTAGACGGAAGAAGGCTTAAGGAAATGTGTCTAAAAGACTGTCAAGGCAACCTTGAGAAGTGATTTCTCAAGATGATCTTGAGCTCTCCAGTAGCCAATAATTACATTTCCCCACAGTGATCAAGCAGTGGCTATTTAACTACATCTGAGGATATATATTTTGGTATGACTTACCATGTATTTACTTTAAAAAGTAACTCAATTTCATTGTAGACATCCATTCATCCTCCACTCCTCATCAACTTTTTTCTGAGGTAGAGCTCACCTGTGATAATAATGACATGCTTATTCAAGACCCTTGCACCAGGTGTCCTAGGCAATCCCCATTAATCAAACACATTCTTTTATAAAACAACCTATGAGTCGGGAACTATTACTATTCACTCTTTACAGATACAAACTGAAAGCAAAAAAAATTAAGTAACTTGTTTAAGGCCATGTAGATATCAAGGTCATCAAGATACCATGTGTTATCAATTTATCAAGATATCATAGTTATCAAGGAAGCCAGGGTTCAAATTAGGCAGCAGGATCCTAGTAACTAAACCGAGGCCTGACCAATCAGAACCTTCCTTTTCTTTAGAGTTTAGGAATAAGCTTATGTCCAAATTAAACCAATGCAACCAACAGATGTTTGGCTTTCAGAAAAAGAGATTCACTCATCCCATATGCACTTGAATCTCTAAGTATGTTAGAATTCTTCCTTCCATCTAGCTACTATGCGACTGAAGAGAGGAAGGCAGCCTAAAAGTTGGAACTTGATACTTATCACCATTTGAACCGTGGATCCAGCTGTGCTTCAGTTCATGAAAAACTGAACAATTCAGTTATATAAGCCAATACATTTATGCCAGATTTTTCTGTTTTTTTTTTTTTTGAGTGTCTTAACAGACGTGTCACCAGGGTCACAGATTCCAAAGTTCAATGAGATGCCTTTAAAAACAGAATTTTGGTGCCATTCACTGTCAGTAAAAACACAGTACTTTAAAAGTTATATCTCGACAACACTGTCACTTCTAAGAAAAAAAAAAAAAGGCTATGTGTGTGTTTGTGTGTGCGGTGTGTTTATACACAAATGTACATTTAGTCATGGTTTTTATCAGTTTCCTGTCATTTTAGTAAGATAAAAAGATAAAATGTACACATGTACGTATATGTGTGTGTGTCTGTTTATACACAAACATAGATTTTATCATGGTTCTTGTTTATTTTCTGTCATACTGGTAAAAAAATAAAGTTCAGGTTCACGATATTGCTTGTGAACACCAAACACTCTTCCCACGCAACCAAGAAATACATCTTTTCTGAATGATTTACAAAATTAATGAGGTCCATTAATATGAGTCCAAAAGACATATTATCAGTTTTATTATGTACAAGAAAAGTATAACACAAGCTGTAGCTCATAAACATAATTTGTTTTCTTATTTATCTCACACTAGAAAAACAGGACTAGCAAAATTGGAATCTGCCGTGGAATTATTTGTTTGTCCTGTCATAGAACATTTAATTTAAAGGTCTGTATAACTCAGAGAGAGACTTCCATGTTTGCTCGATTTGACTTCTGATATGTCTCTCCTAATCTTGGCAACAAGAAAAAGATTATGGGCAGATCAAAATAAAATGTATATCATTCATCATGCTACTTGTCAGGATCCACAGAAACAAAGAACAATCAACTATGGTCTTTGATTTCCCCATCTCAGCTACTTCTTTTCCTCTACACAGTCTAGTATAGATACCAACATGTTTGCAACAATATGATGAACTCTCTAATAGAGACATGACCAAGGTATTACTCATCTTTGCATACTCCACATGCCTCTCCCAGGGCCTTTTACAAAGGAGGAACTTACTGAGTGCTGCTTGAATTAATATTTGTAAAAGGCAGTGGGTTGCTTCACAACTCAGGTAATAATATATTATAATAATAGACCTGTTTCTATGTCTAAAGATTTCGTATGGAGTAAAATTTATCTATCAATCTATACAGTTATCTATGTATCTGCCTACCTACATATCCATCCATCCATTCATTTATCTATCCCTTAACTATATATATATAGCAACAGAAAAAAAACCCTGTTATATATATATATATATATATAATATATTTAAATATATATAAATATTTATATATATATTAACTTAGAAAGTTTTTTTTTTCTTTAACTTGGAAAAATCTTGACAAGCAAATGCTTTCTCTGCTTATCTTTGTATCTCAATCAAAATCTATAATGGAATCATCACAGCAACTGCCCACAATTTACTTTTCCTCTAACAGTTAAACAATCTATTTATCTATCATCTATCAATCAATCAATCTATCTATCTATCTATCTATTTATCTATCGAGAGAGGTGATCCAATTATTCTATTACATTTACATTTCTATATTTTATCCCCTAATCACTAGAAAATTCTACCTAAGTTTTATATTTCTTCTGCTTTGTCAAGGACAGTCTTAAAATGTAACAGACATTACATGCCATCCAAATGCTTCTTATTATGATTCAGGTTGTTGCCCTGTTGGTTTCCCCAGGGATATCACAGAGCTTCAAATACAAACACCTTCATCTTTACCACTCTAGTAATTTGAAGGGGTATTAATAATATACTGAGGCATGACATAGGAGACCTCTGGATCCAAAGTTCAGAGTTAATTAGATTTCTATACTTGGAATCAAGAAGAAAGAACATAATATCAACTTCACACAAAAAGGATCATAAACTATTGGAAACATACCTGACTGGATGTCAGCTGATACAGGTTTTGGTATTAATTCTAGCACTGATTCACTAGTGACCATGCACAAGTCCCTATGTCTCCTAAGCAAAGGGCGTTGGGTCAGTGGCCAGAGAATCCACTGTTTGAATCCTGAATTCATTCATAGGAGGGTACAAATGACCTTGAAGATCCTCTCCCCATATTTCAATATTCAAATCCCTAATATCTTCAGCTGTAAAATACTGATATTTTCTGTCACACTGGTTGAGCACAGATTTGTTTCAAGATTCAAATAAGATGATGAATATGAAATTACTCTAAGAATCATAAAATACAGGCTTTATTTTTCTGATTATATATTGACAACAAAAATAATTGTTAAAAGAATGAATAAAGGTATTATAATTCTTTGTGTCTCTGAATCGTGTGACAGGCAAAGAAAGATTTCAAAGATAATACAATGAAGTGTTAACTGCACAACACTTACTGCATTATGCCAAGTCACTGAGGCAAGTGGAGCCATGCCTGACTTTGCTTGGGCTGATGTCTGTAGTAATTTCCATCCATGTGTTCAGCAATGGCCTGGAGTAAAACATGCTCAGGATCAGGGTTCTTAAACAGGTTAGGTTGCCGTAATGCTTTCTAGAACAGCTGGACTATGTTTTCCAAGAGTAAACAATAGCACCTAAATAGCTGTCTTGCCATGATTTAGAGATTTTAAATTTGTTCTCATGTTTAATTCATCACACAACACTCTTCTGACATTTTAATATTCAGATTTCTTTTCTTTTTTTTAAATGATGCCTATTAATTAAAAGTTGCCTTTTCCATTTTGGCATATCTTTTGATGGATCTCAATAACAGAACCAATGTTTGGAATTCTTTTCAGAGGAGGAAAAAGCAACAAAGTGAATAAAGTGGGGAGCAGGACTGAATGACCCAATGGTAGTACAACACAAACCATAAGGGAAGGGAAAATATGAGTACATTAGAATGCCAAATTTAAACAAAAATTGTCTAAACCAAATTTGAAATCTCAGGTCCCTTAAACTACTGGGTGTCTGTATAAGTTGAGATAGAAAGCAATTCAGGGAATTCCCTGGTGGTGCAGTGGATAAGAACTCCGTGCTCCCAATGTAGGGGGCCTGGGTTCAATACCTGGTCAGGGAACTAGATCCCACATGCATGCTGCAACTAAGGAGCCTGCCTGGCACAACTAAGACCGGGTGCAATCAAATAAATAAATAAACAAATATTAAAAAAAAAAAAAAAGAAAGCAACTCAATTCCTAACTAGTTTCAGTTTAAATTAATTGGGGATTACTTGTCTTAATAAAACTAGAAATTCCAAGGAGGCTACTTAGAGCTGCATCAGGACTTGAAAGGTATCATCCAGGACCCAATTCTTCTAAACTTTCTGTTGCATCATACTAGAAGTAATGGCTTTACATCCTTATGATTCTCACCTCACAATTCCGTGAAGTTGCTAAAGATGATTGCTGTGCCTCTGAATAAATTTGTTTTCTATATCAGAAGAGAAGTCCTCCCTAGCAAACGTATTTGTATTTCTTATTAACAAGACCTGGGTAAGATACATATCCTTAGACCAAACTGATCAAAAGAATGCATTTTCTAGAAACAGTACAGATTAATGATTCTTTGGATGTGTGGACCAGAAATCTGTGTTTTAACCAGTTCTCCAAGTGATTTTGATGCCCACTAAAGTTGGAGAACCACTAATATGTGATTTCATGTTGGTTAGGGTCTATCATTCCTAGGCCCAAAACACTTTACTTATGACCTACATATACTAGGAATATGACAACAAGTAAGAAGTGGGGATGGAGCAGTGATGGGTATTGAGAACTCAAATTCAGTGGTCTTAGAAATGCATCTAAGTTCTTTAGATTTCAGGGTTCTTTTTCCTATTTTATATGGGATTAATTTTCACCTATATAACATTATAAGAGCAAGTATAAATAATACATTGGGGAAATAAAAGGAATCCAAATCGGAAAAGAAGAAGTAAAGCTGTCACTATTTGCAGATGACATGATGCTATACATAGAGAATCCTAAAGATGCCACCAGAAAACTACTAGAGCTAATCAATGAATTTGGTAAAGTAGCAGGACACAAAATTAATGCACAGAAATCTCTGGCATTCCTATACACTAATGATGAAAAACCTGAAAGTGAAATCAAGAAAACACTCCCATTTACCATTGCAACAAAAAGAATAAAATATCTAGGAATAAACCTACCTAAGGAGACAAAAGACCTGTATGCAGAAAATTATAAGACACTGATGAAAGAAATTAAAGATGATACAAATAGATGGAGAGATATACCATGTTCTTGGATTGGAAGAATCAACATTGTGAAAATGACTCTACTACCCAAAGCAATCTACAGATTCAATGCAATCCCTATCAAACTACCACTGGCATTTTTCACAGAACTAGAACAAAAAATTTCACAATTTGTATGGAAACACAAAAGACCCCGAATAGCCAAAGCAATCTTGAGAACAAAAAATGGAGCTGGAGGAATCAGGCTGCCTGACTTCAGACTATACTACAAAGCTACAGTAATCAAGACAGTATGGTACTGGCACAAAAACAGAAAGATAGATCAATGGAATAGGATAGAAAGCCCAGAGATAAACCCATGCACATATGGTCACCTTATCTTTGATAAAGGTGGCAGGAATATACAGTGGAGAAAGGACAGCCTCTTCAATAAGTGGTGCTGGGAAAATTGGACAGGTACATGTAAAAGTATGAGATTAGATCACTCCCTAACACCATACACAAAAATAAGCTCAAAATGGATTAAAGACCTAAATGTAAGGCCAGAAACTATCAAACTCTTAGAGGAAAACATAGGCAGAACACTCTATGACATAAATCACAGCAAGATCCTTCTTGACCCATCTCCTAGAGTAATGGAGATAAAAACAAAAATAAACAAATGGGACCTAATGAAACTTCAAAGCTTTTGCACAGCAAAGGAAACCATAAACAAGACCAAAAGACAGCCCTCAGAATGGGAGAAAATATTTGCAAATGAATCAACTGACAAAGGATTAATCTCTAAAATTTACAGGCAGCTCATGCAGCTCAATAACAAAAAAATAAACAACCCAATCCAAAAATGGGCAGAAGACCTAAATAGACATTTCTCCAAAGAAGATATACAGACTGCCAACAAACACATGAAAGAATGCTCAACATCATTAATCATTAGAGAAATGCAAATCAAAACTACAATGAGATATCATCTCACACCAGTCAGAATGGCCATCATCAAAATATCTGGAAACAATAAATGCTGGAGAGGGTGTGGAGAAAAGGGAACACTCTTGCACTGCTGGTGGGGATGTGAATTGGTACAGCCACTGTGGAGAACAGTATGGAGGTTCCTTAAAAAACTACAAATAGAACTACCATATGACCCAGCAATCCCACTACTGGGCATATACCCTGAGAAAACCATAATTCAAAAAGAGTCATGTACCAAAATGTTCATTGCAGCTCTATTTACAATAGCCAGGACATGGAAGCAACCTAAGTGTCCATCATCGGATGAATGGATAAAGAAGATGTGGCACATATATACAATGGAATATTACTCAGCCATAAAAGGAAACGAAATTGAGCTATTTGTAATGAGGTGGATAGACCCAGAGTCTGTCATACAGAGTGAAGTAAGTCAGAAAGAGACAGACAAATACCGTATGCTAACACATATATATGGAATTTAAGAAAAAAAAATGTCATGAAGAACCTAGGGGTAAAACAGGAATAAAAACACAGACCTACTAGAGAATGGACTTGAGGATATGGGGAGGGGGAAGGCTAAGCTGTGACAAAGTGAGAGAGAGGCATGGTCATATATACGCTACCAAACGTAAGGCAGATAGCTAGTAGGAAGCAGCTGCATAGCACAGGGAGATCAGCTCGGTGCTTTGTGACCGCCTGGAGGGGTGGGATAGGGAGGGTGGGAGGGAGGGAGACGCAAGAGGAAAGAGATACGGGAACATATGTATATATATAACTGATTCATTTTGTTGTAAAGCAGAAACTAACACACCATTGTAAAGCAATTATACTCCAATAAAGATGTTAAAAAATAAATAATACATTGGTACTATACTCAATATTAACATCGAATGATGATACAACAAACAACAAACAAATAAGCAGAGACAAATATGATTTGCTACTACAGTGGAGTTGTAAACTGAGTGTGGGGTCACGGTGAAAAAATAAGAGAGAGATAGATATCAAAAGACTGTTTACAGGAAGGATTATGGCATCCAAGATTTGCTCTTATTGTTGAATAAAGAATTCATCCTTCAGCTTGGACAACATTCAGAGTATCACTCTGCTCTGCCATAGCACAACACATACAGGCACACCTTGGAGATATTGTGGTTTCAGTTCCAGACCATAGCAATAAAGCAAATATCACAAAAAAGCTAGAGTCACACAAATTTTTCCCAGTGCATATAAAAGCTATGTTTATATTATACTGTAGTCTACTGTAGTTTACACTATACAATAGCACTATGTCTAAAAAAACAATGTACGGACATTAATTAAAAATACTGTATTGCTCAAAAAAATGCTGACCATCATTTGAGCCTTCTGTGAGTCATGCTGTTTTTGCAATTGCAAATTCAAAGATCACTGATCACAGATCACCATAACAGATATAATAATAAAGTTGGAGATATTGAGAGAATTGCCAAAATGTGACACAGAGACACGAAGTGAGCAAATGCTGTTGGAAAAATGGTGCTGGTAGACTTGCTTGGGGCAGCGTTACCACAAACCTTCAAGTTGTAAAAATGCACTGACTGAGAATCATAATACTAAAGTGAAGCACAATAAAATGAGGCATGCCTGTACTGTGAATCGACCCAGAATCAAGAGAAAGCAATTAAATTATGGAGACAAGCCTTTTCCTGAATGAAAAGCAAGAACAAAGCATTTTGCTAAATTAATTGAAGAAGCAAACATCCACAGAAATTAGTTGATTAAATACTGCATTGAAGGGGGACATTTATAAATGGCAGTAGAGGTTGAGAATAAATTTCTAATAGTAATGAAGGCTTTTTAAAATGACCAATAAAAAACACAGGTGGTATGGGAAAAGAAAGTCATGGGGCACATAAAGATGACAGAAGAATATGGACAAAGGCATTGAGACCACACTGTACCTTTTTTGCCATATTGTTCAAAAAATTCCCTTTTTTGCCATCTTGTTCAAAAAGTCCTTAAGTAGAGAGGAATTAACCTTAATATCAGAGTAAACTGGATAATATTAAAATTTTTAATTTTATAACTGCAACACTAAGGGCATAGTAAATAGTAAACTCTGTCTCAGTCTCATACTGAAGTGTAAGTTAAGCCATTCTCAATTTAAAATTTTGTTATCTTTATAATGCCATGAACTAGAGAATCCTTCCAGACAGCACAGGTACTAATAGAGAGAGAGAAGCCTATGTGAATACTAAGTCAAAATCCGGGTGCCCAGAGGGGGTAAACAAAGGGGAACACAACCCCTCCCCCCGCAACACAATGTTGTTTCAACAAGGATTACTTCCGACTGGATCTGCCGTATGTACAGAAGCACTTAATGAATTTTAAAACAGTACATAAGAAATAAATGATTAATATTATTTTAAAACACCATGAAATACAAGCATACAGAACAAAGGGAATGTATTAGTGGTCCTTCATGACTTAGTACAAAAAAAGATCCCCATGGATAAGTGTCATTCTAATTATTTTAGTGAAAAGTTGGATTACGGCTGATCAGTTTGGTAACTAGCAGGAAAAAAATCCTTAGACACCATGATACTGGTTCTATTTTGTGCCTGACCAGGCTAATTTGTCAAGGACAATCAATTTGGTTACTGAAGAGAAACAGGGCATGTCTAAGAACGACCTGAAATATATTTGTACTTCAGAGCTTATACCTGTCAAATGGGATATTCTTTATAGTCAATTCATTGTTACTCTGACTTAAATTCTTTTCACAGTGGAACAAAAGTACAATAATTTTGAAATGGCATTTTAAGTGAAGTTATTTATTTATACTTTACACTATATTATTTATTGTGTTGGAAACCAAAAAGAATCACATGATTTAAAAAAAAAGAACGCAACATATTTTCTGTGAAAAAAATGCATTGAATACAACGATACAGCTTCATGGATAGAAGGATGGAATTCTGAATTGTACAAACATGTGCAATGCACAGGAGCAAGTTACAGTGGAAAAAGCATCAACCTCCACAGAACTCCTAAGGTCACAATCATGGTCCTATCTAGGCACTGCCATACACTATGACCTAGGAGAGGCTTCTCCATTGTTCAGTAAAAGGACTGTACCCACATAACCTCTCTCTCAATTCCTCCAGATTTGAGTTTATGAATTGTAGTTTTTAAAACCTATGTGGATGGGAGTTTTAAAATATGCTTACTTTATTATAAGAATTTTCTATAAGGAGTGAAACAAGAGGTTCTTTAAATATATATATATGTATATATATATATATATATATATATAATTAGCATACTAGAAAGAAGCAGATGGAACAAAGAAATTATAGGATTTTGAGAATGTCTTAATAAAGACACTATTTAAACATATGTAGAAAGGTTTAAGTTATACTACCGAGAATAGTGCATCATCCCAAGGTTTTAACCACCCTTAGGTACAAAGAGATAACTGAATACCTGGGGTTAAGGTAATTTGAAAGAAAAATATCCTATATTAAGGGCAAACTTGAGAGAAGCTTTCATTTAATTCAGAAACAACAAGTCAGAGATGATTCTTTGGAAAAGGAATGAATACTCTGATCTCACTTTCTTCTCTCCCTTAATCTTCTGCCATGGCTCCCAATTGACCAAAGTCAATGGGAAGCCAGAGTGCAAAGAAGGCCCATTGATAAACTAGATATTTATTAGTGGGGGTGAAGTGAGTGGAGGGATGCACAGAGCAGATTGGAGAAGGGTGGGCAGGGGATCTGGAGTAACAAAAGGAAGATACCTTGCTCCACTGGCTTTGTTTGCATTTAAATGAAATTACTGGAGTATTATCCTAACAGATGACTGATATACTGAATTACTGTCTTCTCCTCTACAGATCATCTTTGTGTGTAGATTAAGCTGTTAGATATTGGTTTATCTTGATGAAGAAAGAGGTATATTCGTATTTTCCAAATCCCATGTGTTTTGAAAAATTAACGACTACTGTGAATGCACACATATGAACTTCCTGGAGCCTTCCTTAGACCTAATACCTACATCTTGCTTGGACACACACACACACATACAAACACACACACATCACATATACAGATCACACACATACCAATACACCTGAAACAATCACTTCAAATTCTGTGACTGTAATAATAATGGGTACTGATTACTACACTTCACTGTATGGAAATCTACATACCAAACGGCCTAAGAGCATAAGTTCTGCCTTTAGATTGCCTGAATCTAATTCTACTTTTGCCAGCTAGAATTATCTGTATGTTCTTGGCCAAGTTACTAAACTTCTCCAAGCCTCAGTTGCCTTATGTATAAATTAGGTATTTTGATAACCCTAATTGATTTGGGGCTAGGGGGTGGGAAGGGATGACATGAAAATGTAGGTAAAGGGCCTAGCATGACTCAGTTTAAATGTGCTTGATTAGTTAGTAGTAATACTACTTTCTCCTCACTCTACTCCTCTAACTTGCACTACTAACATTGCTACTACTTTGTGTAAGGAAAGTTGCTAAAGTTTTAGACATGTGTGTTGACTCTACCTCTATCATTATAAACACTTACTTAAAAGTCAGGTAAGAAAATAAATGACATTCTCTCTTTCTATTTGATTTTAAAGAAATCTGGCACACAGTTGAAAAGGAATAATATGGGAATTCTACCTGTTGGTCTCCAACTGGATAATGTAGCTTCTTAGAATAGATTACACCAACTCAAACAATTTCCTTTATATGTTGCCTGCTTTAAAAGCTGAAGAAAAAAACATCTTTATGGATCACACTGTACCTTTGTCTGCTTACTTGAAACTTCCAAGGTGATCTACACAGGAGTATTGAGTAAAGCTGAGATCAACACCTCTTTCACCAGGGAACATTTTCTCTTTGCTTGTTTTGTTTTTATCTTAGAATGATGAAGAAGACCAGGAACATTTGTGAAGTACCAGAGCTGAGATTCCCCATTTAAAAATGAAGCCAAATAAAACGCCAGTGACAAATTCTATATAATCCAATGTAATGGGGGACATTGACTATTTACTTAGAGAGCAGAGAGATTTGAGGCCTGAATTTCTCTTCTAGCTTGTTAAAACTGACAGTTAATGTTTAAATGAGGTTATATAGATTTATGTATATATTTAAAATATGGAGATATCCCAGTGCAACAGACCTTGACATGATACACCTAAGTCAACTAAGGAAAGAACTGTTTTTCCTCTCTCTACTTTCTCTGCGAAATCTATTTATGAAGAAAAGGAACTAACAATTGAGTGCCATGTGTATATGTGTGTGTGTGTGTGTATGTATATATCAAGCACTATAACAACTTCATATATAAAATTTTGCTTTAGGATTTAAGTGAATAGGTAGGTGAGGGAGGTACCATAAAGATGGTGTCCTTAATGTGTGTCTCAGTATATATTATGAAGTCATCAATACGAACAGTCATCACTGTTCGTATTGATGACTGTTCACATTATGAACATATTATGAATGGTCATCACTTTCTGGAATCTAATAGCTTTACTAATTAAATATTGTGAACAAAGCAATAATTATTAATCTTCTTAGGAGACAGTGTGGAAACTTAACTAAATACCATAGGTAGGTCTCATTAGGCCTGTAGTTGAGACAAAAATAAGGAACGCTGGACACTCATCTCTTCAATCCTTTCTTCCCTCCCTAAAAGGAGGCTTCTTCAAAGAATACTTAAATAACCCACACTTTCCACTACAATTTAACACCACTGCTTTCATTTGAAGGTCATAGGATCTGTGTCAGACACACATGGGTTCAAATCCAAATTCTACTACTTAGTAGTTGTATGAACAAAGTGGACTAAATTAAACTCTCTCTGTGTCTATTTTCTAATCTATGAGCATGGATAAAACTACCTCAGAGGATACTTGAGATATTCAGCAAGTAACAAGAAAAACGACAACCATATCTAGCATTATACATTTCAGAACTATTTCCAAACAAAATTATCACAAAAAGTAAGGTCAACCTCTGAATTCGCCAGGATGGAGTTGTCACATTCCTCCTGGGTCTTCTCGTTTACAACTAAAGTACCTTGGGAATAACATAAAAACCACTACTAGACAAACTCTGAAAGGTGGAAAGAAGGTTTGCTGCTAAGGTGCTTGAGGCTTGAACTACACTGCAGTGAATCCCCTGGGTTTACTATTGCTCTTATATAGCCCGCAGAGGGAGTTGTGGAAGACTCCATCCCTGAACCACTAACAGGCACTGACCAAAAAAAAACTCCAAATAAAATACTTTTTTTCCCCTAGCCATAGGATGGGGAAAAGGGTGGGCTAACAAAAGAACCCCTTTTTTTTTTTTTTTTTTTTTGGCAATACATGCTCAACTACAGCCAAATACTGGTGGAAAACCTGCACTTGGACAAAGTGGAGAGTTGATTTTTCACCCTATCCCACTTCCACCTGCAGAAAATAACAGCAGTGCTACTATTCCCCAACCAAGTGATGTCAGTAGGACCAAGCACAGATATGATCTTCTGTTCCTTGCCCACCAAGAGCAGGTGGTGGCATTCCAATCCTTCCATTTAGATAGTGACAGTGAGGCTGAGCAGAGAGCTGATCTTCCATCCTCACATGGTGGAAGCAGACGGTGTTCTATTTTCATTGCCAGGATAGTTGACAGTGCAGTAGAGTGGAGAGCTGACCCACGTAAGCATTGACAAGTTTGAAGGAAATGGTATGAGTGAGGGATAGGAAGCATACTGCTTCCCTCCATCCTTAGCGTCAACAGGCCCATTGGGGAGCTGGGTGTCCACCCTCATCCAACATCAGCAAGAGAGAATAAAGTGATAGAAGGTGCGTCTACCCTCCCCCTTCTGATGTTTGTGGATCCCAGCAGGGAGCTGAGCTTCTATCACCACTCTGCAGTAGAAGTGGTATGAGTCACCAGCCTTCCACATCTACCTTGGCTAATGACAGGGGTCCTAGCAGTGATCTGAGCTTATATCCCCACTCAGAGGAAATGAGGTGGTATGTGTCAGTGTTCCATAACGCTAGGGAGGTGTAAGAGGGACTGAGGGGTAGCTGAAATTCCACAGCACACACCTGCAATAAGGTACTTTGAGTCAGTGCCCACTTTTGTTGAGATGAAGTTGGAGGAGTCCAATGGGAAGCTGAACACAAATACATACCGATCCTTCCCATTACACCTCAAAAGGGAGACTGTTTAAAAAGGACATTATATAGAATCCAGAGCCTCATAATATGAAATATGAAATAAAAAATGTCCAATCAAGATACAATAAAAAATCACTCAGCATCAATAACCAGGATAATCACAACATGTACAAGAAAATATAACCAATCAATACGAACGCTGAGATGAATCAGATGCTGGAATTATCTGACAGGCTTTGTTTGTTTGCTTATCTTTCCAGCCTTGAGATGTAATTCCCAGAAGCACTGTTTCTGGGAAGTGGTAAATGCTATGGGTAGAGGTAGTGGTGGAGATGGAGTGTGTGAGTAAGAATTATATTAACCAATTTTCACCTTCACTTCCCTTATTTGCTTTCATTCATTCATTCATTCATCGTTTTCTTCTTTAGAACTATCCCCTCCAACATTATTCACACAAATTTTAAAGGAAAAAAGAGAAAAAAAAAGCAAGAAAAATCTAGCATTTTTATAATTGTTACATTTTTCTTTCCTACTTTTCTTTCTTCATCCTGCTTTTCTTTCTTTAGTCCCTTCATTTATTTCCTTCTATCCATCCAAACATGATCCCACAATTTTTCTAAAATCTAAGATGTTCTAAGCTCTGTGTTAGGTGCTGTCAATATAAAGATGTGATGTGGTCCCTGAGCTCAAAATGTGTAGTCTCTAGTGGGTTTTCAGAAGTATAAAATGGTATGCACTGTAACAAATTTATATGAAAGGTTTGGGAATCCAACAGTATTGAGAAGAGCATGTAGGGTCACACAGACCCAGGTTCATAGCATGTCTTCATAACTGGGGCAGGTTACTTCCCCTTTCAGCCTCCGCATGTCATGGGAATTTTAGAAAAAAATCATTGATACACATGCTGAGCTTAGAGTGATTAGTTCCTCCTCCTTCATGCAAGGAAGATATAGTCATCACAAAGACTTCACATAGACTTCTGATCTTAATCTCAATTATTACTTTCTTGCTTGGACCTGAAAATGCTGCTATTTGATGTGCTAGGAATAGTTTATATTTGAATCTGGGTGGTGGCTGCATATGTTTGCTTATGTTAAATCATTCAGCTATACACTAAAGTTTAGTGGTATTATATATTTTCTGTTTGTTTGTTTCTGTGAGTGTTAATCCAAAAAAAGAGAGAAAGATAAGAGGAAGGAAGAGGAGGAAGAGGACAAGAAGGAAAAGAATAAGGAGGAGGAACAGGAGAAGCAAGAAGAAGAAAAAAAAAACCTTGGTGGTAAATATGAATTTTGAAACACAAAGGATGATTTTAAAGAGAGACCAGTTGTCATCAGAGTTTAATGGAAAGCTAATGTGGATTTTGATATAGTTATGATATCACAATATTTGTGGATCATGTTTGTATTATCTTAGATTTATTTTTTGAGCCAAGCATGAAAATCAGACTTATCTCATGAACCTGTCATTTGATTCCAACAATCTTCCCACCAAACAGGTACAGGAGAGATTAACATCCCTATTTATGAGCTCAATGATGCTCAGGAAGATGATGATAGAGGAAACAACAAGAAGTGATAGTACCTGGATTGGGCAGTTATAGTGCTGATGGAGAAAAGCAGGTAACATGTCTCCACTATCACAGAATAAGATGCATTAATTTTGATCTACTTTCTCCTTTGGGTCTACTCCAACATTTAGAGCTTTTCATGTTCTATGTTTTCTGGGTCTTAGTTTAAGGAGAAATCTAAGGCTAAGTTGAATTTTGTTTCTCCTACATCTCCAATTCACTTTATTTTAAAAATGCATGGGTGTTTGTAATTGTTCCCCTTTATTCTGAAATCCATCAATTCCATCAAGAAATATCGAAGTGGTTGAGTTCATCAAGATCCCTTGTTTTCTGAGAAGAATGCCAAGGTAGCTCACAGATTCAAAGAGAGAGTTCCACATCCTTCATCCCATACTTTGGCTCTGGGTTATAAAGGGAAAAGGCCTCTCTTTGTTTACTTTTCTGCTTAGCTCTGCCCAGTTTTACTCTGAAAACAAGCTTTTCACATATAGCAGTTACAAAGGATGTCACAGCCCTATGGTCAAACTCCCCAGTCTTGGAAACTGTTTTGTAAAAATAGAGCATCTTCATCCAGTTACTGTAGATCAACTTCTGAGAAGACTCCTTCTCTGCTCGATGTCACCTCATTAATGCAACTGCCCTTAAATTAAATACTTGAATTAACTATTAAAACCAGGGGAATAAAGGGTATGTTTTACCAGGCCCTATATCATGGGCCTGGTAAAACATGTCTCTTCTCAGAGACATAAAAGTTGCTAAGACTGTCAGCTCAATTAGTACCACATGGAATGGGAGAAAGGTAGTTTTCTGAAGGATGGAATGTTGAAAAAACGGATTGAATATGTATCTAGTTTGCAATGTGGGTTGTTATTAGATAAAGTCTCCATAGGGGTAGGAACCAAGTACTTTTGCTTAATATAGTATGTGTCATCCAATCCAGTACCTGAAATAAAATTATTTCTCAAAATTATGTTGCACAACTAAACAAGTAGATGAATGGATGAGTGAGTAGATAGATGGATAGATGGGCAAATATTTTATTAGTTAAAACAGTCTTAGATATATGTATTAATTCAGTAAATATTTATTAAATTCACACTTCGAAGTAAGCCCTGTTTTTCTATACTGAAATAAACATATTCTCATCAATGCACCATAAGACATTCACCATTCTAATTGTCTTGGAAGATGAATCTTTTTAAAAAAGAGGCTTTCAAAGATTTCCTCAGGCTTTGTACTCTTCTATCAAATGTATCTGTCATTAATTTGCATTACATATAATGGTACAGACATATACAGATTTTTCTCTTCTTTGCTACTTTTGGAACGGTAAGGAACTGCCAACGTTCAGCCAATGGCCACTTGTTCCTCTTTATACCATGCTCACAGTGCTGGGGAAGAAAAGAGTCTGGACTTCTTTCTGGGTTCCCAGGGAATCTTTTGAGGCTACTTTGCCCTGAGCAGTCTTACCCAAGAATGACATGCATCTTATTTCCTAAAAGGATGTTGCACACAGAGAATACATAACTCTTAATAAAGTAGTAGAAATTAATTTTAGCATCTTTTTATGAGTGATAGCTTTCTTCTATCAAGTAATATAAATCTGTATAAGCAAGTTACATCTAGCAGTCATTCATTGGAAATATTAATAAGTTCTTAATAGAAAAATACTAAAAGCTTTCTTAATATCAGAGCAGCATTATTCATGACCCTTTAAAAATAAGCCTATGGAGGAGAATATTAAAAGATCATTTATATTTTGTAACTAATAGGCATTTTCTTGGCCAATTAAAGATACTCTGAATAATGCATAGAATATAGTTGATTAGAAGTTGGATCCTCAATTTCACACCTCTGTCACTGTAATGACATGTGTATGTCCTGAGCTGGATTCACATCAGCCCTCAGGCATCTTTATAATAGTGTGGTTGCTGAGTATGTATGACAATGATTCATTTGTTCTTTTACTCTTTAAATCAGGCAATGTTTAGTAATGGCTAACATGTACTGAGCACTATCTTAGATGATTTATATATAGTAATTAGTAAAACAAAGATCACCCCTGATGTCATAGAACATAATGTTTCCTGAAGAAAGAATGTTGATGCATAAGTCAACCAATAATAGTAGGAAGTGAGAAATGAATGCTATGATGTTAGTAAACAAAATACACCCGATGGAGATTAATTAGAGAAGGTTATTGGGATGGGTTTAGTTTGGAAGAGCTGGTAAGAGAGTAATTTTTAAAAAAAATCAATGGAAGTCTTAGAGGATAAGAGGGACATGAAATTCTAAGATGAATACAGAGTATGTACAAAGTATTTGACACCAAAAGTATTGTAGTTAATTTGAAAACTAAAAGGAATATTGGGAAACTAGAATAAAGTGAAGGAAGGAGAGAAAGGCTCAAATTTGAGTTACAGGGTTTCAAGATTATACAAAAACTTATTGGCCTGATAAGGAGTTTGAATATTAGTTTATATTCAATATATACTAAGATTCTTATTATTTAAAGCCAAGTAATGTTATTATTAACATTGAATACAAATATGTTACTAAATAGCTATGTCTTCTTGAGTAAAATAATTAAAACTGGTTCTCCTTTAGTTTCTTCTTCTGCCCAAAGAATGGTTGATGTTAACAGTATCTAAAATTTCATTACATTTTAATTTTCTATGGAAAACATTTGAAAATAGCAAAAGGCTGGTTATTCTTTTGCTTTTCAGCTTGTAAATATTTCTGTATGTAAGTTTCCTCATCTGAAAAATCTTGATCCATAGGATAAGGGAGAAAAAAAATCAAATGTGTGGAATGAGAACATGTTCTATATTTTTCAATGCTCTAGAGAGTTTTCAGATTCCTTATTCAATTTAACAAACATTCATTACTCCCTACTGCATGCCAGATATTGAATGTGTAGAGATCCAAAATATAGCATCTGTTCCCAAGGTGTTCATCGTTGAATAACTGATGAGTAGATGACAATGACAATCCAAGGAAGTATCAGAAATGATTGAGCTATTAATAACAGAATGATTCTATGAGATTGTGAACATGGGTTTATTTTCTTTGAGTTTAAAAATAAATATGACTCTTCTGGAGTCTATCCTACACTAATTGCTTCCTTAGCAATTTCCCAACATCTCTAATGACAGCTCCTATATAATTGGACAAAATACTTCTGCAAGAACTATCTCTAGCCACATAAAATTGAAAGTAATTTCGAGGTCATTTTCTGCAAGCTGATCAATACGGATTGCACACCACACGTCCACCCTGAATTTATTCCTGTAATTTATCTTAGCTTTGAGTGTAGCCATGGTTAATTGCTAATCCATATTCATTGAATATCACAAATGAGGGCATAGTCAGGAGATACTTCATGTACCATCTCATCTACTGTGGAAAGAAGTTATGGGCTCAAATTTTCATCTTCTTTTATGGTTGCTTTGGCCTCTCTAAACTTCTTTAAAAAAAAAAAAAGAGTTGCTCTTGGAAAATATTGAAGAATTTGCATGGCAATGCTTAGCAGGTAATTACTTCATTAAAAGTAAGAACATAATTTAAATTGCCACCATATAGCAATTGAATTGGTTTAATCGGACTATTTAACTTAAAGATAAATTTTTACTTGTGAAATTATTTGTATTTCCAAAGGCATCAACTCCAGCATTGAAAATGTAATTATTTGGAATTTTTCATGAATTCTACTTGAAATAATCTATAAATTAATGTGAGGCATGGAATTATAAATTAACACTGTCTGTTTAAACTCTGAGATATTTCCAAATCACCTTTGTTCGTTCAACTCTGAGAACAAAATTTGTTGAAAACTGTATGGTAGAAGGGCCACTAAAATTATATGGATAGATGAAGTAAGAAATTCACTTCTGATTTATACAAGGCTAATTTTGTAGAGTTTTCCCACCCTGAAAAATTTGGAGCACCAGTTTTTGATGGTTTTGATTGTCCTACATTACATGTGAGCCATAATTAAACTACATAACCAACATTCTGACTTTTTATAATTACTCATATATACGTATGAAATAACATTTGGGAGGTAGCAAATTTTTAACTTAAAAATGTTCAAAAGAAGTTACATAATGATATTAATTATATTATAAAAAAAAGTCTCCCCTAAATCCCTAATCCTTACCTTAAGATATTTAGTTGGATATTGGAAAGCTATGCAAATGGAGAGAAGAGAAAAGAGAGTGATAACTAACGCTACATTATTTAGCCTTTTGCTTAACATTTATTATTTTTATGTACTGACATGCTTTTAATAATCATCATTTAACTTATATTTACCTACG
This sequence comes from Lipotes vexillifer, assembly GCF_000442215.2. Classification (NCBI taxonomy): domain Eukaryota; kingdom Metazoa; phylum Chordata; class Mammalia; order Artiodactyla; family Lipotidae; genus Lipotes; species Lipotes vexillifer. Next base: position 4,018,822 of record NW_006785225.1, on the reverse strand, counting down.
ACTTACTCTCTTGGACTTTATGAACGCTTCATTTTTAACAATAATAATGATAGCAACTGCATTTGAGAGTCTGGGTCTGTACAAAATATCTATATTAATAAACTTATTCAATCCTCAGGATATGAGGCTGAGGTCCTATTTCAGCTATTGAGGAAACCTGAGATCAGAAAGATTAATTTTTCATGGTCATACAGGAAGTAACTGTCAAGGTCCAGATTTAAATTCAGTTTTGTCTAAATATTTTTACAGATCATACTCTTAACCACTTTAATAAATTATTTCAGCTCCTTTGTAGATAACACTAAGGTAGCATTTCCTTGTTTCTTTTAAACTAATTTACATTCAACGTGTCCCCACAGTATGTTTGTTATTATATACTAAAAGAATTATACTCTCAATCTTAATTTATATACTGCTTTCCACAAAATTTCAAAGTATTTAGCAAGTCTCTACAAGTATACACATTTTATAGTCTCTCTACAATTTCAAATGAAGCTTCACTAGATAGCTTTATTTGTATTTAATTTAGTTATCCTCTTACTTAATATATTTATTATTTTAATTTCAACCACTAGGATAATAAGCTGTCCCTTCAGTTCCACTGGATTTGTTGTAGATTGCTGCTTCTTGTCCTATGAAACATAATCTCTACCAAGTCTTTACAATTTTCTCTCGTTACTAACTGGCCCACAGTTCTCAGGATTTCTCAATCCAGGCTTCCCAAGTCCTTGATTCATATATAAACTACACCCATCTCTGTTTTTAACCATGTTTCCATTTTCGTGATAGATTGACTCATCAGTGTAGTGAAAAAAAATGAAAACAAGAGTTGGAATTCAGATGAAAGCCATTCTCCTGACCTGTATAAGCAACATCAACTCCTGGATCCTTTCTTATTGCCCTTATAAAATCACACTGGCTAAAACTGAAGAACAAAAACATAAAAATCTCAGTCTTTTGGCTTTCAATGTTATATCCATTATTCTCTCCCTACTGTAAATTCTAGCACAATCTTTTTTTTTTTTTTTTTTTTTTTTTTTGTGGGGGGGTGGGTACGCGGGACTCTCACTGTTGTGGCCTCTCCCGTTGCGGAGCACAGGCTCCAGACGCGCAGGCTCAGCGGCCATGGCTCACGGGCCCAGCCGCTCCGCGGCACGTGGGATCTTCCCGGACCGGGGCACGAATCCGTGTCCTCTGCATCGGCAGGCGGACTCTCAACCACTGCGCCACCAGGGAAGCCCCTAGCACAATCTTTTTAAAGTCACATGGCAGACAAGACCTTTGCTTATCAAAAGACCTTCTCATTGCGTCCTGGACAAAGTCTAAATTTTTTTTCCATGACTTTTCAGATGTTATGGCATTAAAGATGAGAAGACTGAGCTTTAGAGAGACCAATATAAACAGCTTACAGTGTAAACTGTAGGTGGAGCATCTAAACTTGAGTTTATCTAACTATAAACGTTCTTCATTGTTGTAATCTACAGACTATCCAGGGTTTATGGTTTTTTTTTTTTAATATTTATTTATTTATTTTGCTGTGCCGAGTCTTAGCTGTGGCACGTGGGATCTTTTAGTTGCGGCATGTGAACTCTTAGTTGCGGAACGTGGGATCTAGTTCCCTGACAAGGGATGGAACCTGGGCCGCCTGCATTGGGAGAATGGAGTCTTACACTGGACAACCAGGGAAGTCCCCAGGGTTTATCTTTGTATGAAACTCTCTCAGTCTAGGTCCTAGCAGAAAATTATGGCACACACAGAATGACTTAACTAGAGACAATGTAATTTAGGAATTATTTATAGAGTTGTAGTCAGGGTTATAAGAACCAACAAGTGATGATGAGTCACACAAAGACTAATGATATCTGGAAGCTGTTACTATTCCTAGATTGGGGTAAGGGAAATGACTGAGTTACCTAGAACCTGGTGTGAAATGGGGTTTGGAGATAACTCATTTAACTGTACCCACAGGGGAATTAATCCATTTCCAGAGACAGAGCAAAGCAGGAAAGGAAGCTGAAGCATAATCCCTGAACTCTCCTTTTGCTTTTATATCTTCTGCTGGTGCCTCCTGTTGGTCAACCCAAGAGAAGTTAGAAAGCATGGGAGCTCAGGAGATACCATCCTTGGAGATCACAGAGCAAGACAGAGCAGAGAAGGGCACAGAATGTATTTGGGAGGCAAATAAAGGACAACTAGCTCAGAAGCCTTTATTACACCCCATCAGTGTTAGGTCCTCCCTCCTAGGAGCTTTCTTTGCACCTTGTCCTTTCTTCTTATTAATTCTTATCACGTTGCATAAAAGTATACTTTTTAATTGCTCTAACTCTCCCCCTACCCCCATATGTGAGGTCTCTAAGATGATAGGTGGATCATGTCTTTTTTTTTTCACAATTCTATCCCTGGTGACTAAAACAATGTTTTGTGCTCAAGCAGTGTTCAATGAACAAATGAATGAGAATGAATACATGTAAATAACAAGGAACATTTTCAAACTTCCAAACTTTCAAACTTCCAAACTTAAGCAAATGAACAAAATTATTTATTCTTGTGTGGCAAAAATCTGTTGCTTCTGATGTTATCTTGGTTGTTATTGTGAAAGCATGTGTGTGTGTGTTTGTGTGCATTTAGGCATAAAGCTTACATAATAAGGTGCACAAATGCTAAAGTTTCTAAATGTTTATATGTGTATATACTTTGTTTGAATAGTGGATTGATTTCCAATGATATTATTTTAAACAAATCAAATCAAATAAGTCCATCTTGGCTTGATCAGCTTTATTAGCTCAATAAAATGGAAGAATCTAAAATTTTTATATAGGAGGGCCTTGGAGTTGTCGATATGTGTATTAGAGATGTTTCTTGGAGGCACATTTGCATAGTAAACTCTGTGTTTTCACTTGGATTATTTGTTCATCTTGCATGGATTGGGAGATCAGCACTGACAAAATTACAAGAGTTGCTATATTACATCGCACAACTCCAGGAAGGACCATTCATATTATAATTCACCCTAGTGGTACCCTCTTGACAGTAGGCTGGAGTCCTAATGAGTAGCTAAAGCTCCCCCAAAATAGCCCTTGGCCACTATCCCTAGTGCCATTGTTTTCAGTATACTCAAGCAACCGCTGACCATGGTTCTCTGTTTTGTTAAATAAATAAATGAGTTTGGTAGTTTGGCACTGTTAAACCCATACATTTAAATAACTTTAATGGGTGTTCTACTGTATCCTTGGTACCCAGTCCACTGCAAGTGAACTGTTACTTATATTTCATCTTGGAATCTACTCAATAGTTACACCTATATCATAATGTTGATACTTGGCCTGATCCCAGTTTTTTTCATGTTGAAAACAGAAAAAAAAATTAAGCCAATCACAATCGGTTTGGTGATAATCAATTAGATAATACTTATAAAGGAAATAGTCCACTGCCTACACAACCTAATATAAGCACAATTAATGCCATTATTCTCTTCCAGATCATTTTTAAATTCTGGAAAAAGGATAAAATTAAAGGCAGGTTTTTTTTCATGATACAGTGGAATACCTCTTTGACACCATTATCTCCATTTTTTCCTGGTTTAAGACAGCCTGATAAAAATACCATACCAAATCCCAGTCATTTTCTATACCCAGGTCATTTGTTTACCTGTATTATTTTTCTAATGATTTTGACATGGAACACTGTCAAAAACATTTACAGTCAGATAAGTAATATTTGTTCCAAACCCTGCATCTCCAGTTCTGTAATTGAACTATGAAATCTACAATACATTTATGGATATATACACACACACACACACACATACACACACACACATGCGTGTGTGACATTCCTTTGTCTCCTGGTACTTTGAAGAATTAAGGAGTTGAGTTCTTTTTTTTTTTTTTTTTTTTGCGGTATGCGGGCCTCTCACTGTTGTGGCCTCTCCAATTGGGGAGCACAGGCTCAGGACGCGCAGACTCAGCGGCCATGGCTCACGGGCCTAGCCGCTCCGCGGCATGTGGGATCCTCCCGGACCTGGGAAGGAACCCGGGTCCCCTGCATCGGCAGGCGGACTCTCAACCACTGCGCCACCGGGGAAGCCCCTGAGTTGACTTCTTTGAAAAAGTAAGGAAGCAAGCAGATTTGGGAGAAGTCCACTTTATGACTTCAGTGAACTGGTTGTGTTCTGATTAAAGAATAATGCTTAGAACTTCACATTGTCAATGCAAGGGAAATTAGCATGTCCATATTTGAATTTAGTGCATCATTTGGCATGCAGTATAATACCATAAATATGCTAGTACATGCCTACATAACAATTTGTGGTATGAATCACATGTAATATTTTCTCTGAGTTGGTTATAAAGGACATTTGGAAACCAGAATTAACCAGATGACATTTTATTATGCAGTTGGACTGATGTAATATAAAATTTAATTACATAATATTTCACACACAGCTGTGACAAAACACATATGAGCTTCCAAAGTTCACCAGCTAAGCTGAAATGGAGCTCTAATGGGGAGGTGATCAAAGTGGGTTGTAAGTAGGAACATCTTCCAAAGTTGACTCTTCTCTAGATGAATGAGAGTCTATTTATATGTCCTGAGGCTCTTTCTTAAATACTCAAATGCTACTTTCACCTAGTTCCTCTGAGAGAACAGATATACTCTAGAGAATTTTTTACAACAAAGCAAAGCAAACAATACTAAACAAAATAGATCATCTGAATCTCCTTGAAAAGCATGACAAGTAGTTGGTGAGCTTGCTGTACTTTAATCCCCCTTGTGTTTACAAAAGCTTCAGATTTTTGTTATCTACTTGCTAGCAAATGGCAGATAATAAAATGCACTCATCAAACCAAACAGGATTTGAGTTCATTTTGTGGCTGCATTGTCTGTGTCTAAAAACTTCTATCTGAAATGTGCTCAATGAAAAGTCATTTTACACCTAGAGAGAGAAATTTAATTAGAATAAAGTGAGTGAGATGCCAATACTATCGATTCAACAAGCATTTATTGAGTCTTACTATTTACCCAGGGCTGTGCAAGAAGATGTAGAGAAATGGGGAAAAGATTTTTTTTACAGCTTATATTTTCAGTACCTCTTTTTTGAGCTTTTGTGATACTGTGGGAAGCACTCTCATGGGCTACACAGAAACCATTTGATGCTTCCTTCCCATATTTCTGTTCTGAGCATCCAACCTCCAGTCCAGTCTAAACCACTGTCGACAAAAATAGTCAGTAAACAATCTACAATAGGAATACAAAGGAGTTTTATTTTAGCTAAACTAAGGACTATAGCCTGGGAGACAGCCTCTCAGATAACTTTGAGGAACTGCTCTGGAGAAGCATGGTTTTCAGAAGTTTTATGTCTTGTCAGAACAAAGCACATCAAACAAGTCAGGGATACGTTCCTTCAAGGTTTAAAAACAAACAAACAAACAAAACAAAACAAAAAACAGATCAACGTGTACACAACTGGCCTTGGCACCTGGGAAGGGAGTCTTATCATCAAAAGAGTACCAGCATTGACATCCCAAGAAGGGATGCATTTAATCTTTGTTTTTAACATGGACATTCTATACTTCTGGTCACACACCCTTTTCTTTAATAATTAAAGCAGATGTATAGTGTATGTTTGATAGGCCACAAACAGGCTGTTTTAGTTAGTAAAAAAATTCATGTTAAATCATGTATAAGCCACAATGACTTCCCCATACTTCAACATTGGAAAATTTCTTTCATCACAAGGGAGATTCAAGGGGTCACTAAACGATAAATCTCTGTTTTAAAACAAGACTTTAATGAGCACCCTCCCAGAGTGGGCCTTATCTGCTCTTCAGCATCCCTCTCCAACAAAAGGGCTTCTTACTAGCTCTCAAGGCCTTCCAGTGCGTTTGGGCGGGGGATGGAAAGGAATGGACCTGGAAGAGCCAAAATCATCATCGCAGTCTTTCCAAAGGAAGCAGCTTCTTCTTGTCAACTTCAGGGCATCTGAACTTGCAACTCAAAGAGTAAAGCTGGCCCAGGATGTGTGGTAAGTATGTCAGTAGCGTTAACGCTTAGAATACTTCTAGGGTGAGATAACATGCAAAAGGTTCCCAATTCATTAAAAGCAACTAAATTCTGACAGCAAATCCACAGACAGAAGATTAAGGGCAGCCAAAGCAGACCTCATTGTCAGCTTCTCCTTAAAGGACTTTCTTAATTCAATTATCTAAATACTCATAGGGGCAATTAATTGTCTCCCACCCAAAAACCACCCTTGCAATTACAAATGCAACTACAAACTATTTCTCTATGGCCAACCTTTTTTATGTTGTCACTCCTTTATGCTTCTATCTATACAGTTTCTTCTCCCTACAATATTCATCATATAGAACTCACCTCCTATAATATGGTACAACTCCTGCACCATTTCTTTAGGTAATCCCTCTCCCAAGGTTTCTTAACAGCTCCACTATTGCAGCTTATCATTATTATTACAGTAAGACATTGGGGTTGTTTTTTCTGTTTGCTTCCACTACCAGACTGTAAACCTCTTAAGGAAGTACTCAGACTTTTTATCCATGTGTCACCAGTTTCAAGCACCATGCCTGGTACGTCCTAAGGGCCAAACTGAAAAGAAACAATCAACTGAGATATCCCCTCTGCAAAAGTTGTCTCACAGATTTATAAACTCCAAACCCCAAGGGGGAAGGGTAGGGATATTTGGGGGTTCTCAATCATTCTGTTTACATGACAGATAACAGCCACATTTGCAAACACCACCTCTGGGGAATACCTATTTGGGTAAAAATGCAAGGGTATAAATTACTAGAGTAATCTCTAGTCACCACACTCGTTAAGAACATACTGATAATATCACTTGGCTCACTGCAGGCCTAGCTCAGGTAAATTTCAGATTTTTTACAATTTTAGACATTTTAATTATAGAGCTACCCACCTAGAAACCATATCAGAATGGCCAGCCATTGCTTATTTAATATATCCAGTCCTGCCTACAGTGAAAAATTGAATCCAATTATTATTTTTTTAAAGTAAGCCATTCCGAAATCTTGGCAGTTTTTCCATGATTATTTTATTGTTATACTATTTCTTGAACCCTTGACAAATAATCTCACCACACCAGTGCTCTGATCTACTTTAGAAACCTATTGATATCACCCAACCCATTCATTTTGTAAATGAAGGAACTGAGGTCCAATAAGGTTGGGTGACTTAACAAGACTGGCCACATAATAAAAAAAAGTGAGTTTTATCTTATTATCTCATACTTGGTCCTGAGATGTGGCTTACAAGGCCCATCCCTTGCTCTTGGCTTAATTTACCTCTCAAGGCCAAGTCTTCTCTTCCTTGTATAAATAGCGACTGGGAACAAAGCATGAGGGTATATTTTGCATAAATGAAAATAAATAAATGTAATTTTAATGATAGGAAATGAATTTAAAAGAAATGTGATTTCAATTGTTTTTATGTTCCAGCATGAAAGAACCTTGACATGTGAAGTTTATTTGTAAGCTTTATTTTGCTGTGTGTAAGTAAGGAAAGAGAATATAGCCGAATTCTATGTTTCACTTTATTTTAGTCCACCACTGCATGGGTGCTTCACTGGATGAAAATAAGTGCCTGATAAGTTATTTATTAATAGTGGATGAGTTCTGTGTGCTGAGCTCCAGCTGGCACAGCTTACCCTACCCCTGACTGAGCACTGGAAAAAGGATAAGCTGATAATGCTGTGAGAGAATACTACTCTTATTCCTAGACAGTTACAGATAGTAGAGCATTGGTGCCAACCATATTTATGGGACAGGTTTCTTTGCAAGACTGGTGAAATTAAAATAGACAAAAATGAGCTTCAGATGCCCAGCCTCCCTCACATCTCATATAGATACAGATATATAAATATAGATAGATAACTGAAGAAAATTTTTCTGAACAGATGGCATCAGCTAAGCATTGTGTTGCCATGAAAATATTCACCTGATCAAATGATGCCCCAGACCTCAGGGAAAGAAACAGTTACTATAGTAAGGGGCACCCCCAACCTAGACAGGGTCCTTTCTGGAAGAAGTGCTCAACACTTTCTAATGCTGTGCATCATCCTTCTCCCAACAAACGTTTTGAATCAGGTAGATCTCCCCATGGTGGAAACTTTAACAAGTTACCCAGCAACTCTGCGCATTCTGTTTCTCAACTGAAGCAAAGGAATCAATGCATGCCTTATAATGTTGCTATAATAATTAAATGAGGTGGTAGCCACTTTTAGCTTAGTGGCTGCTGTAAACTCAGTATTGAAGAAATGGTAATAGTAGCCTGCCATATAAATGAGAATTTGTAACAATAACGTAAAAATGTATTTAAAAATGCCTGAATTCTTACATTATTGAATACTTACCAAAGCATGTATAGATATGCATTTAGAATAATACAGAACTTGGGGCCATTCACTGTGATTTCTATGAATTGGAACCACTGGCATCATCTGGGGGCTTATTAAAAATGTGAAATCACAGAACCCACCCCATGCTTACTGAATCAAAATTTTCCTTTTGAATAATATCGTCAGTTGTTTCACATGTATGTTAAAGTTTGAGAAGCGTTGAGATATGGTATAAAATTACGTATTTTTGTTGTTGTTATTGAGTATCGGCTACATGCCAGGTACTGCATTTAGTTCCCTTATGTTGATTAGCTCATGTATTCTTCACAAAAAAATGTTATAAACAGAGTTATCTCACATTTCAAAGATAAGGAAACTGGCTGGAAGAGAGTTCAGAGAACACAGTTTGATAATGTCTGAGGCAATTTTCAGAGCAAGACTTTTCTTTTTCAAAGATCTTACTTTTTTTTTTCCCCATTATTTAGCACTACATGCTTGTTTCACTAGAGGCCCTAGCAGGAAATAGAACTCTCAAATTGTAATTTGAAGAGGGTTTATTAAAGGTACTGTTTACAAGTTGTGGCCAAGATGTAAAACACCATAAAAAGATAATAACAGTGAGATCTTACCTCAGTTGGTCTGAAATAAATTAGAGTAGGTAGAGGTTAACACAATTTAAGGGTAGAGATGGCTGTGCTGAAAGGAACTAAGAAATTTGGTCAAAGAATCTACCAAGCTGAGGCAAATTTCTCATGAAAAAAAAAAACCTGGTGAAATAAGTTATTCCACCTCACTTTCCTTATTCCCTCTGATATTGGCTTCCATTGGCCAAACTCAACAGGAAGCCAGAGGGCACGGGAAGCCACTGATGTAATCCATCCCTACCACACCTGGCACAGAAAAGTGTGGAAATAGGAGCTATGTGGACCATGCCCCAAATCCATGCATGTTATTTGATATGTGTATTTTTAAATAGAATGAAACATGTACCATAAGCTGTATAACAAAAGGCAAGTTAGAAAATCATAAACAGTATGACAACAGAGACATAAAGAAATATATACAATGACTGGAAAAATATCTAAGATTTAACATTTGTGTTGTCCACATGGGTGGATAGTTACATCATGATTTTTAACATTTTAAAATATGTCCAAAGGGAGTTCCCTGGAGGCGCAGTGGTTAAGAATCTGCCAGCCAGTGCAGGGAACACGGGTCCAGGAAGATCCCACATGCCACGAAGCAACTGAGCACGTGCGCCACAACTACTGAGCCTGCACTCTAGAGCCCATGAGCCACAACTACTGAACCCGCGTGCCTAGAGCCCATGCTCCGCAATAAGAGAAGCCACCACAATGAGAAGCCCGAGCACCACAACGAAGAGTAGCCCCGCTCGCCGCAACTAGTGAAAGCTGCACACAGCAAGACTCAATGCAGGCTAAATAAATAAATAAATTTATTAAATAAATACATATAATATGTCCGTGTAATATACTTTGTTTTAGCATATTTATTATATTTTGTGTATCCAAGTTAATGCACGAATAAAGGTGAAAACTCAAATAGTAACAGGGGATTCATAATAAAAAATAGGGTAGACCTCCCCCAGTCTCACTTCCATAAGGTGGTGAGGTTCAACTCATTTAGATGTCTTATAATATTTTATTCCATCTATCTAAATTAGATATAATAAACTAACTTTTCTTGATTTATAAAATTTATACATTTTTTTGTTCTTCTTATATCTCTTTCCCATTGCTCCATCATCATTCAGCTAATACTTTTATATCACAATTGTCATTTAAAATCTGTAGTGTGCATGGTAATGTAAATTTTACTTAGAACTGAGCCAAGTATTACATAGACATTTTTAAACATTATGTTCTTCTTAGAATTAATATTTTAACTTGTGTAAGGATTAACTTGTCCAAGACTGATCTCCTGCATTTGGCCTTCCAGTAAAGAACTTTGCCTCTTGCTAAACTCCAGAACTTAGACACAATCAAGTACTTATAACAGTGACAAGGTTGTATCCCAACATTCCAACACTCCAGGGGAGGGGATAGTGCCCTTCTAACCATTTACAGTGAGATCATGCCATATCTCACCACATCACAGAGCTGTAAACTCAAACTCATTCCACAGATTGCTTAGCTGTCAAGATAAGGCTAGAGATGAGGTACTGCCACATTATATTTCTACTACATTGAGCCCCTGATGATGGTAGGTGAGGAGCTAATGATTCCCAAATCAGATATATTGAACTTCCCACAGCACAAAGCTCTGGGTCTTTCTCCGAAAGTCCAGTATCCAATTCTGCTTGGTCTCTGTGTCCTGACCTTGAAAGTAGTGAGCAACAGAAGCCCACATACCAGTTATCATTGTCTCCATGTGATTCCCTCTCTAAGAAGCCTATGTATGTGTGCTTCTTTATCATTTGCCCTTGTTCAGTTGACACTGAGCAATATTTCCCCCACAATGTTGTAACCTATAGCATACTTTGTCATAAGCATTCCCCTAAGACATTCTTCCTAGAGCCTTTTGTGTTTATGCTGCAGTTTGTACTGGTGCTTCTCTCCAAGATCTACAATGAAAACTTGAGGTTGCAGAATCATGGGATATCCATTTGCTATCCTCTTGATACGGAGTTCTGTTTCCTGTATTCCGTGCATTCATTTAAATTTATTACATAATTTCATTTAAGGACATTTCTAATACTTCCATAAATGGATATACATATATATCCATTTATATAAACAATTTTTAGCCCTTCCATGTTCTCCTCTCTCACTTCATTGATAATTGGGCTGGATACAGAAATCTAGGATGCAAGTGATTTTTTTTTCTTATGAATTTTGAAGGCATTGCTGCAATATATTTTATTATCCAGTACTACTTGAAAAGTCCAATACTATGTACACTTACATTATTTTGGTCATGACCTTTTAGCCTATTTAGAAGCCATCAAGGATTGTCTCTTTATCCTTGGTATTCTGAAACTTCGCAGTTGTATGCTAGGTGTGCGTGTGTGTATGTCTACGTATGTGTGTAATAGTTTTGTTTTTCTTTAGGCTCCTGTTGATCCTTAAATGTCCTTTCCTTCCCTTTAATTTTACTTTCTCTGTCTGAAACTTGTTAAATTAAATGTTGAGCCTTCTGATTAATCTTTTTCATTTGCCTCTTCTACTTTCCATATCTTTATGATTTTGGCTTACTCTTTATAAATTCTTTCAGTATTATCTTTCAAACTTTCTAGTGATTAAGGAGTAAGTTTATATACATATATATTAACTTATATATGAAACATTCATTTTTAAAGTTTTTTAGTTTTTAGTTGCTCTTTGCATTCTATCAGTTTCTTATTTGTTTGTATAATCCTCCAACAACTCTCTTGTTGGAGGATTTCCTCAAATATCAGGTGATTCTTGTCTATTCATTCAACGAAGCACTAAACTTCATGCAAGTGGGGGAATATTGATGACCAGGGGTCCTCAGTTTACTGTCTATAGGTGCCTGCCATTGTCTTGTGGATATATATATATATATATTTAAATATATATATAAAAGATATAGATACCTATATATAGATGTATTATATATAAATATATATTTTTTTATATATTTATGTTATATAAATTTATATATTTTATATTATATAAAAATATATATTTTATATATATGGATATAGAGATAGATATAGATACATCTATATCTATCTCTATATCCATATATAGAGATAGATATATTTTATATATATATATAAATATAGATAAAATATATAAATATAGATAAAATATAAATATAGATATAGATATAGATATATACGATATAGATATCTATATCTATATATAATATAGATATAGATATTTTTATTTATTTATTTATTTATTTATTTATTTATTTATTTATTTATTTTTTCTGTATGCGGGCCTCTCACTGCTGTGGCCTCTCCCGTTGCGGAGCACAGACTCCGGACGCGCAGGCTCAGCGGCCACGGCTCACGGGCCCAGCCGCTCCGCGGCATGTGGGATCTTCCCAGACCGGGGCACGAACCCGTGTCCCCTGCATCGGCAGGCGGACTCTCAACCACTGCGCCACCAGGGAAGCCCCCGATATAGATATAGATATTTTTAATTGGGGTCATTCAGTTTCTCTGCAGAAGAATCCTCTAATTTCCTGCTTTGGTATGCATAAGCCATGCTTCCTGAACTTTGTGATTAGGGTGGATAATGATGAACATGGCCCATTGTACAGTACATAGACCATACTTCTTTCACTTTTATTTAACTGTTCCACCCCCTCCCCATCTCAGCTTAACATTTCAACTAGTTTGGCTGAGTTCAGGTCTTTTGATTAAATATTTTACATGGCAGGCTTCTTATCTTTGGTGAAGAGGAAGTCAGTGGGAAAGGAAGAAGTAATTTAATCTCCCGGAGTGTGGGATGAAGGGGAAACCTGAGAAATGCCAATCACTTTGTAAAAAACAAAAAATGTATAAAGAATTCCCCTGTGTTCACACCCTCTTCAATTCACCTCCAAATTCTGAGCACCTCAGGGGTTCTGCAGGGCAAACTGCCCAATTTCTTACTAGTCTTCCTCCTTAGAAGCCACTTATGTTTTACCTTCCGTCCTAGTGTGACATTTCCAACTCCTCCATCTATATTCTACCTGCTGAATTTGTTGAAAAAATTCGTCTGCTCTTTTCTTCTCACCTGTCTCATTGTCATTGGGTAAATGGTGATTTTATGCACATTTTTCCATTAGTGTAGTGAGGTTTTAGAGGGAGAGAAAATTACACTGCATGTGGCCAATCCCTTGCGTTATGCTTATAATGAGATATTACACAAAATGTATAAGTGATGGAAGAAACAATACATTGATCTCAGCCTAAAATGATTAAATTTGACAGGAAAATGTTAAAACATGTAATATGAATAAGGTGCATAGAAGCTTCATGGATGTTCCCTCACACACATAAAAAACATAAAAACACACAAAATATAGTTGTAAAAATATAATGGCTAACACAGAAAAACTTCCCCCAATCAGGAAAACATCCAGGAAAATGAAATCTGCTTTTCTACCCCTAAATCATCATGTTCGGTACTGAAAGGAGGGCAGAAAACTGATACAGAAAAGTGAATGCAACACTTTGGAAAAATAATATGATAAAATGAATAAAGAACAATTTGTGTACTATTTGTTTTAGTAATCCCGATTCTGGCAATCCTATGGAGTGGTAGGAAGCAACAAATATTGTAATAATAATAAAAAATAAATTGTATATAATGAGTGAAGGAAGGAGGGAACATAGAAAGAAAAGGAAAACAAAAGAAAGAAAAAATTGGATACAACCTAATAACTAAGACATTTTACTACACTGACATAATATGTTACTTGCATATAAAAAACTACATGAAGTTGTTCAAAATAATGATCTCACATAGAAGAAAAATATTATCTACTAGCGTTAATTTTAAAAAGTTAGACACCAAATTATATTATGCATGCAATATGACCAAAACTATGTCATAATTAGCACTGAAAGAGCCTAGAAAGAAATACATTTAAATGTATGCAATGGCTGGTTTTGAGTACTTAAATGAGTGATTCTTATTTTTCTGCTCTTGTATTTTTCAAATATTGTCTGAACAATAATATTACTTCTACATTAAAATAGCAAAATAAAATTTTAAAAATCGAGTTTGGAAGAAAACAACCCAATGGTGTGCTTAAGGGAAAGAACGCCTCTACACCTACCTTTTCAAGCCACTGTTCTCAGGCAAACTCTGAACACTAGCTCCTGCCCAGGCAAGAAGTCCTCTCACTATTGACTCTCTCCACTCCTCACTGCTTTTGTAGTTGAGAACTTTACCTTAGACTTAGTCTGACTTGATTTAAAGCCTGGATTGTACTCGTATACCAATATTTCTTTGGTTTAGATAATTCTTTGTGGTAGGAGAAAGGATGATGTCCTGTGCATTTTAAGAAGTTTAGCAGCATCCCTAGTCTCTACCCACTAGATGCCAGTAGTATATCTTCCTATAACAACCAAGAATGTCTCTAGACATTGCAAAATGTCCCTTGAGGGGTAAACCAGCCACCTTTTGCAAACAATTGCCTTGCTTGTTGTGTGACTCTGGGCAAGTTATTAACTCTTTTATTTCCTTTTATAAAATCAGTCTACTAATATATTAGTTTTAGAATTGTTGTTATTAAATGTGCTCAATATAGCTTGGCATATTATCTAGTAAGTGTTCAAGAATTCTTACCTGTGATGAGAAAAACAATAATTAGTGTTATTGTTGTTTAGTCACTAGTATTTTTTTTTTTTTTTTTTTTTTTTTTTTTGCGGTACGCGGGCCTCTCACTGTTGTGGCCTCTCCCATCGCGGAGCACAGGCTCCGGACGCGCAGGCCTAGGGGCCATGGCTCACAGGCCCAGCCGCTCCGCAGCATGTGGGATCTTCCCGGATCGGGGCACGAACCCATGTCCCCTGCATCGGCAGGCGGACTCTCAACCACTGCGCCACCAGGGAAGCCCAGTCACTAGTATTTTTATGGGTTCAATTGTGTCCTGCATAAATTTATATAGCCAAGTCCTAACACCCAGTAACATGGAATGTGACCTTAGTGGGGGCTCTGGTCTTTACAGAGGTAATCAAGTTAAAATGAAATTATTAGGGTAGGTCCTAATTCAATATGATTGGTGTCCTTATAAAAGAGGGAAATTTGGGGACATACAGGCATGTAGGTGAAATACTTCGTGACGATAAAGGCAGCTACTGGGGCAATGCTTCTACAAGCCCGAGAACATCAAAGATTGCCAGAAAACCTCCAGTAGCTAGGTGAGAAGAACGAAAAAATTCACAGCCCTCAACAGGAAGCAAACTGTGAATACCTTGATTTTGGACTTCTAATGTCCAAAACTTTGAGACCATAAATTTCTCTTGTATAAGCCACCCAGTTTGTGGTACTTTGTTATGGCAACCCTAGCAAATGAATACTATTATTTTATTGTTGTTGTCGTTATAATTACTATTTCTCTATTAATCCCCCTATATTCCATAGCAGCTGACTCCATGCAGATGTTAGCAGGGTGTTAGAGACTCTTTTTGCTTGGCAGTAAAAGATAGAAGAAAAAAAAAAAACTTCTTGAATTTCATTATGGTTTTTCAACAGCCATCATCAGGATTTATTTTGGAAAGTAAAAAATGCTGCAGCATCCTGATTCAAGTTATACATGACAAAAAGTTAAAACATTTTATTTTCATTTCCTCAGAGTTACTCAGTTTTATAAAGAGTCACAGAGACTTGAATGGTCACTTTGTAAAATTTTTGGCTGTAATGTAATTGTAGATCATGGTTAAAATCTCTAAGGAAAACCACTTTATGGGATACTGGAGTGAAAACTGGGCAAACTGCATTCTAGTCCTGGTTCGGCTCTTTGCTCTAGGACCTACCACAGGTCAGTTTAATTTTAGGGACATCAATTTTCTCAACTATATATAATGTGAGGTAGTTGGACAAAATGATCTATAGATTTCTTTGAAGTACTGATGTTTTATTTATTTATTTATTTTTTTGCGGGCCTCTCACTGTTGTGGCCTCTCCCATTGCGGAGCACAGGCTCCGGACGCGCAGGCTTAGTGGCCACGGCTCACGGGCCCAGCCGCTCCACGGCATGTGGGATCTTCCCAGACCGGGGCACGAACCCGCGTCCCCTGCATCGGCAGGCGGACTCTCAACCACTGCGCCACCTGGGAAGCCCTGATGTTTTATATTTTTATACAGAGAAAGAGTGAGCAGAAAAGAGACAAAAGCCAATGATAACATTTTGGTCCTCTCTCCAGCTTGTACTTCATATATCATATGTATTAACATGTACTTCACGTATAATATTTGTCTATTTTGATTGTGTTTCTTGAAAGAAAGGAAACATGTCTTTCTCTCTCTCTCACACACACACACATACACACACACACACACACACACTAAGGAACTGTGTAATCATCCTTACCCACTTATCATAGAGCAAATGAGTAAAGTCTTCTCAGGAGAAAAACATTAATATTGTTCTTTCACAGAAAATGTCTGTCATCTTTCCAAGGGTTCTGGCACAATACAAGACTATCTTCATAAACTGAGAAGCCTACACGATTGAAATCCAACATTTTAACCTAATATGTTGATTATTTCATTTACCTGATCTGAACATATTACTGATCTGGACATACTGCAGTGGAAAAAAAGGGTGTCAGGGGAGAAAGAAAATTTTAAAAAGAAAGAAAAGGGAAAAGGCATAACTCAACACTGACCTGAGAAACCTATCGGCATCTCTTGCTACCTGATTCTCCACCCTCAAGATATACATACCTGCAAAGACACACAGAGGAAGAAAAGCAAAACACATCCATCAAATACATACAGTCTTTTATTTGTTAACATCTTCATTGGAGTATAATTGCTGTACAATGGTGTGTTAGTTTCTGCTTTATAACAAAGTGAATCAGTTACACATATACATACGTCCCCATATCTCCTGCCTCTTGCATCTCCCTCCCTCCCACCCTCCCTATCCCACCCTTCTAGGTGGACACAAAGAACCGAGCTGACCTCCTTGTGCTATGCGGCTGCTTCCCACTAGCTATCTATTTTACGTTTGGTAGTGTATATATGTCCATGCCACTCTCTCACTTTTTCCCAGCTTACCCTTCCCCCTCTCCATATCCTCAGTCTTAACACAGTTGGTCATTTCTCAACTTTGGAGCGCTACCGCCTGCCATAGATTTCTGCCTCACCCGTCTCCCTCTGCTTTTAGATATCCCACCCATTTGGATTTTCTCTTCTTTCAGTGCCCTTCTTTAGATAGGACAACCTGGTTTCCCAGTGCTAACCAAGCACTCACTTGGTGGAAACTTGAAAACTACATTAATTTTGAGACTGGTAGGGGGATTAAGAATATATCACTTAGGGTTTCCTTGGTGGCGCAGTGGTTGAGAGTCCGCCTGCTGATGCAGGGGACACAGGTTCGTGCCCTGGTCCGGGAAGATCCCACATGGTGTGGCTGGGCCCGTGAGCCATGGCCGCTGAGCCTGCGTGTCCGGAGCCTGTGCTCTGCAATGGGAGAGGCCACAACAGTGAGAGGCCCGCATACCGCAAAAAAAAAAAAAAAATAAAAAGAATATATCACTTAGGGTTTCCTTGGTGGCGCAGTGGTTGAGAGTCCGCCTGCTGATGCAGGGGACACAGGTTCGTGCCCTGGTCCGGGAAGATCCCTCATGGTGTGGCTGGGCCGGGGAGCCATGGCCGCTGAGCCTGCGTGTCCGGAGCCTGTGCTCTGCAATGGGAGAGGCCACAACAGTGAGAGGCCCGCATACCGCAAAAAAAAAAAAATAAAAAGAATATATCACTTAGGGTTTCCTTGGTGGCGCAGTGGTTGAGAGTCCGCCTGCTGATGCAGGGGACACAGGTTCGTGCCCTGGTCCGGGAAGATCCCTCATGGTGTGGCTGGGCCGGGGAGCCATGGCCGCTGAGCCTGCGTGTCCGGAGCCTGTGCTCTGCAATGGGAGAGGCCACAACAGTGAGAGGCCCGCATACCGCAAAAAAAAAAAAATAAAAAGAATATATCACTTAGGGTTTCCTTGGTGGCGCAGTGGTTGAGAGTCCGCCTGCTGATGCAGGGGACACAGGTTCGTGCCCTGGTCCGGGAAGATCCCTCATGGTGTGGCTGGGCCGGGGAGCCATGGCCGCTGAGCCTGCGTGTCCGGAGCCTGTGCTCTGCAATGGGAGAGGCCACAACAGTGAGAGGCCCGCATACCGCAAAAAAAAAAAAATAAAAAGAATATATCACTTAGGGTTTCCTTGGTGGCGCAGTGGTTGAGAGTCCGCCTGCTGATGCAGGGGACACAGGTTCGTGCCCTGGTCCGGGAAGATCCCTCATGGTGTGGCTGGGCCGGGGAGCCATGGCCGCTGAGCCTGCGTGTCCGGAGCCTGTGCTCTGCAATGGGAGAGGCCACAACAGTGAGAGGCCCGCATACCGCAAAAAAAAAAAAATAAAAAGAATATATCACTTAAATATAAGTGAAAGCAAATCCTGTGTTGTTTGTTTCAACAGCTGTTAGGAGAGAAGGATTTTAAATAAGGAGAATTGAAAGCATAAATTAGAGAAGAAAATACTATTTCAGATGTTCCTTATATTTCTAACTTAAATACATTTCAAAGCATCTTCACATATGGATGACATGAAGCTTTGATATCAGATGACTCTCATGAAACTTAGCAATCTGGGCTTGTTCATCTGTCTTGGGTTCATTCTTACAAGTCGTACTGAAACATTCCAACTACATCGTATCAGAATAAGCCTGGATAACTGCAGTTGCTGAGGGCACCCAGTTGGGCAGAGTGATCAACCAACACCTTTCTCCTCTTTCTTGCATTAAACAAGATGTCCTTTATGTAAGTAGAAGTTGAGACATTGTTTAAAGGATGAAATTTGCACCTTTGTCATAAGAGCAAATGGAAACAGTACATGGCAATTTTTATTTAATATTAGTAAAGTTGTGACTTGTAAAAGTGTGCTGTTTAGCTATAGAACACAACGGAGTACTCAATTCAGTGATGCTGAACATCCAGAATACATTACCATTCTTTATGGTGTCAATTCCCTTCCCTAGTAAAAGTCTAAAGGACAATACAAGTGAAATCATATTCACTTTGTTCCCAATTGATTAGTTTTATCACTCAAAAGGTGAATTACCTGGCAAGATAAAATAAGTTTTCATTTGAATGCATGAGTTTAACCATGTAATCCCAGTTCTGAGGAATGCAATGCAGATTTCTGTGTTTCTCTCATAACCTTCATTACATAGTCAGATTTTCTTTTCCTAGTTATTACTTATAATGCCCATTATTCTACAAGTGACATTCTGTGTAAATAGCATTGTGCTAGAAGATTGCAATCTGGGGAAGTCATGTGAAAGCACAGAGAACAAGGGGAAGACACCAAGAGGCTGAGAAGCAGATGTATATGATTCTATCTTTCGCTCCTGTATCCAAGTTGCCTGACACATAACAGGTGCTCCCTAAATATTTTCGTAAAACTGACTGATGAATGTATAAGTGAATTGGAGTTGGCATTTTGCATTTTGTTTCTCTTTTCAAAATATTTAAAATATTAGATTCTTTCTCATATCCTCTCTCCCTCTCTCTCTCTCTTCCTCTTGCTCTCTCTCTCTCTCTCTTTGGGGGCTTGAAGCTAACCAATCTTAGGCCTAAAATAGGCCCATCAATAAACGTTGAATGACTGGTCTTCCATGATCCCTAGACTGTATGCCTGATATTCTGTTCTCATCCAGCACATTCTCCTTAGTCAATTTGAATCATGTCAGTGGTTTCAGTTACTATGCCTAAGCAGATAATTTTCAAATAAAAATCTTCAAATCAGATTCTGTCTGACTTCCAAATCTGTGTGTAGCTCTGCCAACTTGCTGTCTACCAATATGACACTGGCTCTACAGACTGAATATTTTCAAAACCCACTTTTTTCATGCTCTCCATCCCTAATACTTTGTTGTATTTCAGGCCCTTGTCATTTGGCATCTTGAACTAGCCATTGTCTCTTGCTTCTAGTCTTTGCATTCTTTAATCCAACTGCTTTGAACTGTTCATTATAATGCAGTTTCTTAATTCACTGTCTTTCTAGCATCCTTCCGGAGTTCACAATGATACATGTTACATTCTGAACCTTTTTCAAGCCTCTACATGTCTCTTCATGCTGTAACCCCGCCTCCCTAACCATTCCGTCTGACAGGGGCTTCCCCCATTCTTTGAAACAGTGGGCACTCCGAAACAGCAGCCAAGAAAGATGCAACTGTGGGGAGAGGAATCTCCCTGCTGATGATGGAAGAGTTTTTAGAATAAATCTTATTGATCCTTGGTAAGTGAACGTTGCAGTTGTGAATTCTCACTCCATGATATTGACGTTTAAAGCCCATTCTAAAAGAAGTTGTGCTTAACCCACTAAGCTCACTCTACTGAAAAAATTGATGAGGCTTCCCCATCCTCTAGTGATGTATTCCCAGAAAGGCTTTCTTCCAGGATGTGAGCTCATTTCGAGTAAATCATGTAGTTACCTATCTCTCAGGAAAGCATATCCATTAGACAATAATCTTTGAGGTAGGGTGATGCCATATTCTTACTTGCCAAAATGAACTGCATGCCAAGATTTCTGCTTTGAAATCCCTTAAGATAATTTTGCTTCATCAGTTCAGCTATTATTAAGAGTTAGAAAGTTTAGTATTGTTAATTACATTTTCTAAAAGCAACCAGTGATATGTTTCAGGATCATAGAATTTCCTGTTTTAGAGAAGCCTCAGAAATTACCTGGTGGCATTGGGGTACTTGAATTACTGCCCAGTCGTTCCTTTGAGAGGTCTCTGTTAGGGTCCTACCACGGACAGGAGGTGCTGTTGCTGCCTCTCACACAGTTGACATGTGACTTTAGGCAAAATGTCCACACAGATTGTGTGGGCACAGCAATCAGCTTCACTGACAAGAATGACCACACCTCCTGTGCAAGCTATCTGGTTGAGATTTAACTAGTATTTACTGAATGCTGATTACATGGCAGGCACGGAGCTGATGCATATCCACATGGTTGCATTTAACTTTCACAATTCTGGAAGTCTTTACTATTGTTCCCATTTTAAAAATGATGAAATTTAAGCACAGATGATTTAAGTATTTTTGCTTAAAATCACTAAGATGAAGTAGCAGAGAAAGGATTAGAAACTATGTTTCCTGATTCCAACCCTAATGTTATTCCCTATGCTCTCACCTCTCACTCATTCTGTGTTTACTTGATAGGGTTTAACACGTCATGATCAGATGGCGCCTGGTAATTTCTGTTCATTACCTCTATTTTCCAAACTTCTTATTTTCTAATTTTATAAATACCTCAAATATATATAAATATTTTTTCTGGAAATCTCATATTATAAAAATTATTTTCCCATTACTAAAACAGTGTTCAGCAAGTTACTACCTGCTTTTTTGTAAATAAAGCTTTATTGGAACACAGCCACTCCCATCTGTTTATTTTCCATGGCTGTTTTTGCCCTGCAACAAGAGCTGAGTAGTTGCAACAGAGACTTTATAGCCTGCAAAGCCTAAAATATTTACAGTTGGTCCCCTTCCAGAGTCCTGCAATGGAATTGAGAATTCCAGTCCTAAATACAGCCATTGTGTTGGTGTTATTCCACCTGTGTAGCTTCTTTACTTGATTGTATTAAGATGGCCCTGGATAGGGCTTTCCTGGTGGCACAGTGGTTAAGAATCCACCTGCCAATGCAGGGGACATGAGTTCGAGCCCTGGTCTGGGAAGATCCCACATGCCACGGAGCAACTAAACCTGTGCGCCACAACTACTGAGCCCGCATGCCACAAGTACTGAAGCCCGCGCGCCTAGAGCCCGTGCTCTGCAACAAGAGAAGCCACTGCAATGAGAATCCCACACACCACAACGAAGAGTAGCCCCCACTCACTGCAACTAGAGAAAGCCCACGCTCAGCAACAAAGACTCAATGCAGCCAAAAATAAATAAATTTAAAAAAAAAAGATGGCCCTGTATAATGCTGATGTACTCTGCACATTTAAAATTAATGTATTGTCTAAAAGGTTTGCTCACCTCTGGTTTAAATCATGGGAAATCATTCACAGAAATTATTTGCATTTGTGCATGCACGTGAGGGGATGCACACACATTTAAAATGCTGCCAAATTCTTTTTGGAAAAAGACTAGATGGAAACAAATATTTGCATATGAAGTTTCTATCTCCTATCTATCATCTATCTACCTACCTACCTACCTATGTATATGTTTCAACTATCTCATGCCCCACTTTTTATTCCAGTCATTGCTGCAAAAATGAGCTTTTGCAAGTATATATTTAGAGTGGATTGTCTCAGCTGAACTACATTTCTGTCTCTTGCTGTCTGAGGATTTCTCTGATGTCATAGTATGGGATATCTGGAGGAAACTAATCCCATAAACGCATGAAATTGGAAGAGCAAGGGCAATAACAACCCAGGGTCAATCCTTGACTAGCACGGTAGAAGAACTAGGTGGACAAATGCTCCCTTTTTTGTCCCCTGGATGGACAACTCTGAGGTGCATTCTGCATGTCTCCTTAGACATTAGCAGAGATGGAGAGGGCCAGGTGCCTATCATGATGACCAGTTTGATTATGTACTCTTTGACAGGCTTTTTCTTCTTCCTCATTTTTCCTTCCTAGGTCCTCACTCCTAGTCTCGAGGAACACTTCCCAAAATAAACTAACTGATTTATGCACCCACTCAAAAACACAGGATATAGAACAGTGTATGGATATATGTTGCATATACTTAGAGTTGGCAAATGAGAAGTAAGCTTGCAGCAATGTTCTCCTACTGTGACCGTGGTATCTTTCATTATGTGTTATGCTTGTACTTTCCCATGGCAGTTAGATGAGCCATCTGAATCCTTTCCAAAATAGCATTCTAGAAACTGACTACTCAATATCGCGAGTTGCCACTGGAAATGAAAACTATGTTTAATACCCAGTATACACCATATTGCATAGCCTAAATGTAACGTGTGTGGTGGTGGAAGTGGGTGAAGGTAAGTACTCAAAAGTATGCACATATACTAGAGCAACACACAATATATATTTTCAAAAATATACGTATTCTTGCATACATTAAAAGATTATAATTTTGCATTACATAATGACATATTTTTATAATATATGGAATACAATTATTTGAAATCTTGCTATTTAAAAAAAGGTGATGTGGCATACAGTATCTGATAAAACACAAAACAGGGAAATTTAATATAGAACAAAATACTAATACCAAAAAGTGATATATTTTTGACCTAGCTTATAAGGTTAGATTTACTTATTAGAGTTTCATTTGTTTAACCTTTGTTGCTAGATTCTCATGTTTCAAAAATCATGAATGTTATTCTTTACTGGACAGAGAAACAAGGGTAACGTAAAACACACTGCATTATAAAGTTACTGTTGAGTGGTAATACTGAAGTTCATTCCAGTGGCACAATATCTCCTATCAGTGGACAGCATGATGGTATTTATCAGTCAGTTGTGAATTTAACTGGCATCATGAAACATAATAGAAAATAGATTCTACTGTAAGTTTAGAGAAGACACAGACATGCTCTTCAAAATGATGTTTTTTATACTCAACTTCCATAAAATATGATGTCATAATATCTTTACCCTGTGAAAATATTTTCATGTCAGCCCCAGAAATTATGTCTCCTCCTGCTATAAAATCTGCCCTTGATCCACAAAGGAGAGGCTTCTAGAGAAAATATATTCCTCTAACACAGGTTAGTGTGATAGATTATGGGCCCTAGAGTCAAACTCTAAGTCTGGGGTGTGTGTATGTATGTGTGCCCTTCTCTGACCCTCTGTCTCATTCTCAGTTTCTATTGCTGCTGCAACAAATTACCAAAAACTTAGTGGCCTAAAACAACACAATTTGTTTTTTAATCTTAGAGGTCTTTAGGTCAAAAGTCAGACGTGGGTCTCTATCGGCTAAAATCAAGGTGTCAGCAGGGCTACGAGAGAATTGGTTCCCGTGCCTATTCCATTTTCTAGAGGTCACACAACCTCCTTGGTTCCTGGGTCCCCTGCTCTATATTCTAAGTGAGTAACATAGCATCTCTCTGACCATTCTTTCATAGTCACATCTCCCTCTGACCACAGCTGGGTAAGGTTCTTTATTTTTAAGGAATCGCGTAGTTTCATTGGGCTCACAGACTCATTAATTAGAGATCCCACTCAGGAGAAGCTTCCCATCTCATGGTGCACAACCCTTAATCACATCAGAGAAGTCATTCTTGCCATGTAAGGTAATGTTACTAAATTAAGTCGTATGGACCGTGCTCCGGCCCTAGCCTGGCTGAGGCTCTCTGCCTTGACAGGGAAGGATTCTTTTTCCATTTGGGTTCTAGTAGGTGAATACCAAAACCAAAGCACAAGCTATATTCAGTGGCCAAAGAGTGAGGAAGGGGGAACTCGGTTCGCCTATCAACTTCTTGCCCACCTGGAGAGTGATTTAATTTTAAAGAGTAGAGACAGAGGGAGGGGAAGTGAGGCTAATGATGGAGAGAATATGCATTAGTCTACTGGGGAAGGGACAGGGCTTTTTCGAGCGAGCGGAGTGTCACCCTCTTTCTATCCTTCTTTGGTACTTAGTGTCTGGTCATGGCCACCGGTAGATATGTCATTTAATATGCTAACACAGAAAAATCAACTTATAATGAGACTCAGGGTCTGTTGGAGGTCAGATTAATCACCATCTTGGTCCCAGCTAGTTCCATCTGTTTTTTTTTTCTTTTTCTGTGTGTTGCTCCATTTCTTATCTCTGGACCCTTTAACTTAAAGATTTATGTTCACTCTTGCTAAAGGTGGGGTTGGCAGGTTTTGAGCAAGGACACTCCTGTTAATGGCAGGGGTTGCAGGGTTGTGAGCAAGGACACTCCTGCTAAAGGTGGGGGTTGATGGGTTTTGAGCCAAGACCTGGACGAGCTCTGGCAACAATAACATAGTCACAGGTTCTGTGGATTAGGATATGGATAGCATTCGAGGGAAGGGCATGATTCTACCTAGCACACTCAGTACTGAGATTAGAAATATGTTTCAGAGAACTTCATGATGATTCAGTAAGATGACATAGGCAAAGTGCCTTCCATTCCCTAGGCCATAGTGGGTGATTTATAAGTGTAAGTTATTTTCCATTTTCCCCATTCCCTTCCTGGTATTTAATCACATGCAGTTTTTATGAGTCAGACATATAAGAATACTGATGCATGTTGAAGACAAAGTGCCACCATATCTTGGGTGATGATACCAGTCTCGAGCAGAAGTAGATTAAGAAGTGAGAGAAGATATTTCTGTTTTGGCAAATGGACATATTCATGTGCACAAAAGTTGCAAATCTACCAAGTAAGGACAATCTCTACAGGAAATTAATGCTTTTACGTGTATTATTTGTACAACCTCACAGTATACTAACTATCTGTTTTTATATTAGTTTCACTACTGGATAGTGACATTCTTTGGGAGCAGTAATTTTTTTCTTATTTATCACAGTATTTCTGTATTAAATATTGTGTGTGAGCATATGTGCATGTAAAGAATGCTTTTACCGTAAATACTACATACTACAAATAAGTATTTACAGAATGCATAATATTTTATATGTTTCGTATAATATATAAATAAATATTAAGCAATTTAATACAATTACACATACACATACATGAATATGTATACATGTGCGTCTATTTATATATACACTATGCTTGATTTTTTTCATATATACTTGTTTGAGTTCATCTTTTCATAAGACAATCCAATGTGGTTAGAATATTTTGCACACACTGAATGTTCAATATTTAGCTACTATATTATATGAGTTTACACACATGTACTTGGTTTTTCACCTTTGTCATTGAATATGTGTCACGACTTTTGTTTCAGTTGAATACCCAAAACTTGAGATACAGCCGAATGGTTGTGATTTTAAGCTGTTAAGTTTTGAAGTAATTTAATTAATAGCAATTGGCAACTGTATAGTTAAAGGCAAGGATGGTCTTAAATTCCTAAAAAATTTCACGGAAGGTGATGGGATGAAAGGTAATATTTCAGGCTATGATTAAAGTTAGATGGAGATTAGCAGTAAAATAATCATATATTTTCCAAATGGAAAGATTGAATCTTAAGTTTTATAAATAGTTGTAAAGGATGCCGGTTCTTTGAGACTTCAACATAGCAAGGACATATATGTGCTATATGAACTTTTTGTATAAGCAGGTCTAGTGGCTAGGAAGGAAGGAAGGAAAGATAGACAGATGTTTAGTTTGAAAAGCATATCAGTATGTAGGTCAAATAAACCAGGGTCTAAATAATCAGTTTCCCACTGGTTGAAAGGGCCAGTTCTTGAAATTTTTCATCTAGTGGACATGATACCATAGTTTTTAAACCACCAAGATGCACAGGATGTAATTCAAGGCTTTTTAGAAATTATGGTCCCTCTTGAGTAATGCATGGATGCTTTTAAGTAAATGACAACTACAGTGTATTTAGTTGTTCTCTGAAAGTATCCATCAAATTTGCTAATGTTAACTCACAGAACACCATGGTTTGGAAACACCACCATTTACATTCAGGACTTCCCCAACTGTGGCACATGATACTTCTTTTCCTTAGAATCCCTCATTCTCTTGCCTTTCCTTCCTTATGATGAACTCATATTCTGTCATTAAAAATTAGTTAATTCTGTGAAGAATGCCATTGGTAGTTTGATAGGGATTGCACTGAATCTGTAGATTGCTTTGGGTAGTATAGTCATTTTCACAATACTGATTCTTCCAATCCAAGAACATGGTACATCTCTCCATCTGTTTGTATCACCTTTGATTTCTTTCATCAGTGTTTTGTAGTTTTGTGAGTACAGGTCTTTCACCTCCTTAGGCAGGTTTATGCTTAGGTATTTTATTCTTTTTGTTGCAATGGTAAATAGGAGTGTTTCCTTAATTTCTCTTTCTTATTTTTATTTGTTGGTGTATAGGAATGCCAGAGGTTTCTGTGCATTAATACTGTATCCTGAAACCTTACCAAATTCATTGATTAGTTCTAGTAGTTTTGTGGTGGCATCTGTAGGATTTTCTGTGTATAGTATCATGTCATCTACAAACAGAGACAGTTTTACTTATTGTCCAATCTGTATTCCTTTTATTTCTTTTTCCTCTCTGATTTCCATGGCTAGGACTTCCAAAACTATGTTGAATAAGAGTGGTGAGAATGGACATCCTTTTCTTGTTTCTGATCTTAGTGGAAATGCTTTCAGTTTTTCACCATTGAGTATGATGCTTGCTGTGGCTTTGTCATATATGGCCTTTATTATGTTGAGGTAGGTCCCTCTATGCCCATTTCCTGGAGAGGTTTTATCACAAATGGGTGTTGAATTTTGCCAAAAGCTTTTTCTGCATCTATTGAGATGATCATATGGTTTTTATTACTTAATTTGTCAATGTGCTGTATCACATTGATTGATTTGTGTATATTGAAGAATCCTTGCATCCCTGGGATAAGTCCCACTTGATCATGGCGTATGATCCATTTAATGTGTTGTTGTATTCTGTTTGCTAGTATTCTGTTGAGGATTTTTGCATCTATGATCATTGGTGATATTGGTCTATAATTTTCTTTTTTTGTGATATCTTTTTCTGGTTTTGGTATCAGGGTGATGGTGGCTTCATAGAATGAATTTGGGAGTGTTTCTCTCTCTGAAATTCTTTGGAAGAGCTTCAGAAGGATCAGTGTTAGCTCTTCTCTAACTGTTTGAGAGAATTTGCCTGTGAAGCCATCTGGTCCTGGACTTTTGTTTGTTGGAAGATCTTTAATTACGGTTTCAATTTCATTACTTGTGATAGGTCTGTTTATATTTTATAATTCTTCCTGGCTCAGTCTTGGAAAATTGTACTTTTCCAAGAATTTGTCCATTTCTTCGTGGTTGTCCATTTTATTGGCATATAGTTGTTTGCAGTAGTCTCTTATAATCCTTTGTATTTCTGCAGTGTCAGTTGTGATTTCTCCTTTTTCAACAAAAAATTTTACAATTCGTATGGAAACACAAAAGACCCTGAAGAGCCAAACCAATCTTGAGAAAGAAAAGTGGAGTTGGAGGAATCAGGCTCCCTGACTTCAAACTATACCACAAAGCTACAGTAATCAAGGCAGTATGGTACTGGCACAAAAACAGAAATATAGATCAATGGTACAGGATAGAAAGCCCAGAGATAAACCCATGCACATATGGTCACCTAATTTGTAACAAAGGAGGCAAGAGCATATAATGGAGAAAAGATAGCCTCTTCAATAAGTGGTGCTGGGAAAACGGGACAGCTACATGTAAAAGAATGAAATTAGAACACTACCTGACAACCATACACAAAAATAAACTCCAAATGGATTAAGGACCTAAATGTAAGACCAGACACTATAAAACTCTTAGAGGAAAACATAGGAAAAACACTCTTTGACATAAACCACAGCAAGATCTTTTTTGACCCACCTCCTAGAGTAATGGAAATAAAAACAAAAATAAACAAATGGGAGTTAACTAACCTTAAAAGCTTTTCCACAGCAAAGGAAACCATAAACAAGACAAAAAGACAACCCTCAGAACAGGAGAAAATATTTGCAAATTGAACAACAGACCAAGGATTAATCTCCAAAATATACAAACAGCTCATGGAGTTCAAAATCAAAAAAACAAATAATCCAATTAAAAAATGGGCAGAAGACCTAAATAGACATTTCACCAAGGAAGACATACAGATGCCCAAGAGGCACATGAAAAGATGCTCAACATCACTAATTATTAGAGAAATGCAAATCAAAAGTATAATGAGGTATCACCTCATGCCAGTCAGAATGGCCATTATTAAAAAATCTAGAAACAATAAATGTTGGAAAGGGTGTGGTGAAAAGGGAACCCTCTTTCACTGTTGGTGGGAATGTAAATTGATATAACCACTATGGAGAACAGTATGGAGGTTCCTTAAAAAACTAAAAATAGGACTACCATATGACCCAGCAATCCCACTACTGGGCACAAACCCTGAGAAAACCATAGCTCAAAAAGTGACATATACCACAATGTTCATTGCAGCACTGTTTACAATAGCCAGGACATGGAAGCAACCTAAGTGTCCATCGACAGATGAATAGATAAAGAAGATGTGGCACATATATACAATGGAATATTACTCAGCCATAAAAAGAAATGAAATGGAGTTATTTGTAGTGAGGTGAATGGACCTAGAGTCTGTCATGCAGAGTGAAGTAAGTCAGAAAGAGAAAAACAAATACTGTATGCTAACACATATATAGGGAATCTTAAAAAAAAAAATGGTACTGAGGATCCTAGTGGCAGGGCAGGAATAAAGATGTAGACATAGAGAATGGACTTGAGGACAAGGCGGGGGAGGGGGAAGCTGGGGTGAAGTGAGAGTAGCATCGACATATATACACTATCGAATGTAAAACAGTTAGCTAGTGGATAGCAGCAGCATAGCACAGGGACATCAGCTCAGTGCTTTGCGATGACCTAGAGGGGTGGGATAAGGATGATGGGAGGGAGGCTCAAGAGGGAGGGGATATGGGCACATATGTATGCATATGTCTGATTCACTTTGGTGTATAACAGAAACTAACACAGTATTGTGAAGCAATTATACTCCAATAAGGATCTATTAAAAAAAAAAAAGGAGAAAAGAAAAAGTTACTTAAGCTAGCTCAGGAGCTAGGTTGACTGCATTCAAATTCTGTTTCTGCCAACTAGTGGCTGTGAAACGCTGACAGTCACTTAACCTCTCTTGGCCACTATTTTTTAAATCTTAATGTGCTAAAATTAGCATTGATCATTTAGGATGCATGGTTATTATGAGGAATTAAAGATTTGATGCACAAAAAGCAATTAGAAGAGTACCAAGCATGCAGTAGAAACTCAAACATATTCAATATTATAAGACTCAAAATCAGTGTTTCTTTGAGGACTTCTCAGAATCCTCCAGTTGGCTTCATTTTCCCATACCTTTTGCCATAACATATTTTGAAACATATGTCATGACGAACATTACTGCTTTATAATTATTTGTTTTTAAGCCTGTTTCTCCACTAGAGAACGCATTCTTGGAGTGTAAACTAAGTTACTGCTGCATTCTTGGTGGTTTTCAAAATGTGGGACACAGACTAGGTTATCTAATTTGTGAGATTAGATACTCATGAAACAGAATCCAAATGAATAAATGAATTAATCAATGCGTCTGTCAACTTATTTGAGGCTGGTTAAGGTTAAGCACAGATATACATTATATATTATTATATATATATTTTTTATATTATTCTATGTATAAATTTTTTTCCAACATACATGCATATGTATACATGTATGAAGGTTAACATAAAGTAAGAAAATATTAGTTGGAAAAAAAATCTAGAAGCTGATATCATACAGAGCAGGATTAAAACAAACTCTGGCATCAAGCACTTGCTGATGCAAGTGCTTCAAGAGGTAACTTAACAAACTAGAGTCCCTTCTACCTAGATTGCATCAGTGTGAAAATTCATATAAAATCTATAAAGGATCTGACACCTTGAAGACACCTAATAGCTGATAGCTATTGCATTGGCATTGCCAAAGGTTAGAAGGCTTAGCTATTTATAGAAGCACATTATGGATTGTTAGGAATAAACAGTCCTGCCTAGAGTGAACCACATTATTATTCCGCTTTTTTAAACAAAAAAAGTGAAGTAATTTAGGGCCTTGCAGATAAGCTCAACTTTCCTATATTGTTACCTGGGGCCAGGGAGAATATCGGTGGGAAAGCAACTGGTAGAAATAGATAGGGCTCTTTGCTCTCTAAGTTGGGCCTGTGAAATGATGGTTCTACAGGCAGATTTCCCAAAACCTGTGAGAGAATTACTGCTCTGCTGGAACTCTTTACCTGTGCACTAAAATAGCCAGTGTAGCTTCTTTCATATAAGAAGTCTTAAGTTTGTCCATTTACTCCCAGAGATCAATAAATCCCAATCCCTGATTTTATTCCGAGTATTAATCTGCCACTGATACAAAATCTAATGAAAAAGTTTTACCCTCAAGGAAGAAATTACTGTCATACCAGAAGGTGCCAGATATGTAGTGCCAACAAAGCTATGTTAAGTGGTTTATGTGTATTATTTTATTTAATCCATTCAAGGACCCTATGACTTAGATTCTATTATTATTAGCATCATTATATAGAAGAGGTTCCTGAAACTTGGAATACTACATTAATATTCACACAAGTAGGAGGTGGAAAAGATATTTAAACACAGATCTTTCTTATTCCAAAGGCCTGCCCTTTCCATTCAATTAGACTGTCTTTTAAAAAATATTATTTAATTGGCACATGTTAGTGGGAAATAGAGCTGAACTGGAAATCAAGCTACATAGGCTAAATGCCCTTATTTTAATTGTAGAGTGAAGGGCCATTTGCTAACAGGATGATATAAGAGGAATATCCATAGGAAGACCTTTATCTCAGTGCAATTCTTGAGGTTAAAAATTACAATGTGTCTGGGTTTGGGATATGTGTAGCCTTGTGTCACCTTTATCAATTCTTTCCTGTGTGACTTTAAGATAGTCAGTGATCTTCATAAAGTTGTTTCCCCAAAGGCTGACCTTGTGACAAAATTTGTGTGCAAGTATTTTCTTAAGAAGCCATCCTAGAAGGCACAGTAGGGACATGGGGAAGATATATGGGAAAGAGATGGAAGTCAATGCAGAGAACATTAGTGAACTCTGGGTTCATTGTGGGTATAAAGGTTCAGTCCCACTTGAGACCTCTGGGACACCGCAAAGAACATGCATCAGAGCCTCACATCTCTGAAGAAAAGTGAGGAAGGTAGCACATTTATCCACTAACTCCTGTCATTACTGAGCAAAGACTGAACTAGAGGCATTAATCTCTATCATTTCTGGTCTACCCTGAGGAGGCAAGCCTGCTCCAACTGCCAGAAAACATCATCAGTCAAAATATCACAGGTTCTGGAAGTAGAAAACCATCAATGCATATAGAAAGCATGAATGCTGAGGACATATGGATGGGGCACTGACAGCATCTGCTATACTCACAGAGGCTCAGTTTTCCTATGTAGAAAATAAGGATAGTAATCCTTTCTCTGTCTGACTAGATATCATTAAAGTATAGATAACACAAATACTGAAATGATTTGAAGAAAATCTGAGCAAATACCATTGTTATTCTTTTTGGTGAAATTGTTAGTTCCATTGTTGTAGCAAAATCTTATTAAATTACTTTAAGTAGTTCCCTTCTATGGTGAAAAAATCTATCATTTCTCACTCCATCTATCTTTGTTAAACTAATGAGAGATATATCAGAGTTTTCCTTATTATCTTGTTTTTTAAGCCATATACTTTTGGACTTTTCAATTGAAGAGAATTTTTTTTTTTCCTTAGGGGATGATCAGGAAATAATTTGGAAGGGCATTCTGGGAAAAGAATACCTCATTCATCTTTGTGTATCCCCACTAAGAACTACTTATACTGGAGGTGATTCATAAATATATGATAGATAAATGAATGGGATTTATAAAGCCTTATATGGGTACGCTGAATACCTTAGAAGTATTTCTTCTAAGTTTATTATTTTTAGAATTTTTGATTATCCTTTTTCATTCTGTCCTCTTATTTAGAATATTTTTAAAGAAAATTTAAACGAACTTCTCACACCTGATTTATTGTTTCGAAAGAACAGCCATGCTCCTCCCCTTGAACAAAGGGAGACCTTGGCATTGTTTGTTTATTTGACAGATGCTTCTGATATTTGGTCATTTACTACTTAAAAATTTTTAAAGACTATTTTCTCCCCTTAGAGGGCATTCACAGAACTCTCGTTCATTTAGTTGTTGCATATACACCCAGCAGCCTATTGTCAATACATGGGGCAAACATATCTAAATGACATCTTAAGCATTTGAGGGACTCCAACTCTTTTCACATGTATAAGCTGGGGTATCAAACAACGAAACATGTATGTAGGCATGGGTGAGGGCTAACAGCAGCGTGGTGTTTGTAAGAAATTTCGAATTTCAGAAATGAGAAGAAGATTAGGAGAGACTAAAGAGCAAACTCGAGGAGCCAGGCATGAAGGGCCTTGAAAACTATGCTGATCTGATTGTGATATATATATTTTAAAGGATTTTCAGCATGTGAATAGGTAGTTAAAATTATATTGTAAAACATGTTTCAGCTAGTACCAGATCAGGCTAGCACTCCTACCATGAAAACCATAAAAGTAGACAAGATACATAAGGTGACACTTTTCATACTCAGAGAACAGGCATTGCAACTGGGTCATCTCTGAGGGGAGGAGGGCTCATAAGGTGAATCCCATTGCCCAAATATCTGTCTAGCAAAAATTTCTCAGCACATAAGGATAAAGTCTGAGTAGGGTACAGCTGTCCATTGAGTTGAAGAAGTGGAAATCAGAGATAAAGGCAGCTGAGTCTGAAAGATGGAACTTCAGAGAAGGGCCCCAGAATTCATGTGAGATTCCTTCCTAAGTTTGTGGCTAAAAGCTGGGTTGTGCATGTGCATGGGGGGCCACCTGAGGCTTATCAGAGAGTATCTGCTATGGAGTTGAAAACAGAAGGAGACAGTAGAGATCAGGCTGTGAATAGGGAAGGGTAGTGTCTGAGTTCCAGCCCCACCAGAGTGGAAAGATTTCCTTATTACCTTCTTCTCAGCCCTACACCATTTAGCGTTTAATAAAGGCTGTGCCTTTATTAGGAGCAAAGATCATACACAAAAGTAAGATGTACTTTCCTGATGAAGAAAGCCTGAAATGAAGATTGATAAGATTTGTAAGGGAAACAGAGTGGAGTTCGCTCCTTCAAAACTTAGAGGAATGTGGAAAATACCTTGCGTTTTCTAGCAAAATATAAAGAGAAACCTGTACAAGTTCAAGATGATCAGACCATAATTGAACATACGATTCTACACATAGGTACTTACCTCAAAGAAATAAAAACATACATTCACTCAAAGATTTGTACATAAAAGTTCATAGCATTTGTACTTATTATTGTCCCAAACTGGAAACAATCCATCTACCAACAGGCGAATGGATAAGCAAAGTGTGGTATGAAATACTACTTATTCAGCAGTAAAAGGGAAAAACTACTGAAACAGACAAAATGGACACATCTCAGAAACATTATACACAGTAAAAGAAGCAAAACGCTGTATGATCCACTTATAAGGAACTTTAGAGAAGACAAAGTAATATACAGGGACAGAAGGATGATCAGTGACTTACTAGATTTCTTTTCTTTTCTTTTATTGGTTGTTTATTTGTTTTTGTGTGTATAAGTGTGTTGAATGTAAAGAGACATAAAATTATTTTTTCTTGGTTAAGGAAACGCTTTATGTCCGGATGGAGATGGTGAAAACATGGGTGCTATGGAATGAATTATGTCTATCCAAAATTCATGTGTTGAAGCTCTAACCTCCAATGTGACTGCATTTGGAGATGGGACCTTGAAGAAATAAGGTTAAATAAGGTCATAAGGGGGCTTCCCTGGTGGCGCAGTGGTTGAGAGTCCGCCTGCCGATGCAGGGGACACGGGTTCGTGCCCTGGTCCGGGAAGATCCCACATGCCGCGGAGCGGCTGGGCCCGTGAGCTATGGCCGCTGAGCCTGCGCGTCCAGAGGCTGTGCTCTGCAACGGGAGAGGCCACGGCAGTGAGAGGCCCGCGTACCGCAAAAAAAAAAAAAAAAGGTCATAAGGATGGCACCCTGATTCAGTAGGAGTAGTGTCCTTATAAGAAGGCATACCAGAGAGCATTTTCTATTTCTCTTTTGGACCCATCTGCAAGCTAGGAAGAGAGCTCCTACCAGAAACCAAATAGACCAGAATCTCAGTCTTCCTTCCTAATAAAGATTTCCTTATTACCTTATTCTCAGCTCTACACCATTTAGTATATAACAAAGGCTGTGCCTTTATTAGGAGCAAAGGTTGTGACTTTCTTAGGAGCAAGTCTGTGCCTTTACTTTCTCACACTTCTAGCCTCCAGAGTGTGAGAAAACAAATTTCTATTGTTTGAGCCACCCCGTCTATACTATTTCTGTTATAGGAGTTCAAACTCACTAATAAAATGGGTATTTATATATGTTAACACTTAGTAACTCTACATTTAAACATGTATAAAATTTATATATAAATTATACTTCAATAGAATTGATTAGGAATATGTTACTGAGACAGCATGCTGAGAGAAATGTGGCTTATTGAGGAATAAGGATGAAGATAGAAAGCAGAATTCCTGGTTATTGTTCATACATCAGTTTAATGGGAGTATCAAACAAAATTAAAAAGAAAAAGAAACTAGTCTGGGATTTGGACAAGAAAGTGGAAAATGTGCTCAAAAACGACCATATTATCTAGAAGTTATAATGAACTTATTTTGGAGTTTGACAGATTGTGTTGTGGTGACAAAGATGGAAGAGTTTGTGGTGATGTCCAAGTTTCTGGATTTAGTGACTAGGTGAATGATGACATTTATCTGGAATACAGGGGACCATGTAACATGCACATTAGGAAGAAAGATGCATTTATTTTGGATATGATACGTTGAGTTGTCTTGGGAACATTCAAAAGGAGATGCAACTACAGCAATAGATATAGAGCTTTGAATTTCAGAATGAGTTCATTCTTGCCTATAAATGGAGTCATTAGCATAAAAATGAGAATTACAACCATGAGAGTGGATGAGATCAGCCAGTTGGAGATGTTAGAGAAAAGAATGACATTAGCAGAGAACACATAAAAATATGAATATTTAAGAGACACGCAGAGGAAGTGAAGTCCATGAAGGAAGCAAAGAAAGATAAAAGAGTGAATAAAGAAAAGTGGTGCCACAGGAGTCAAAGGAACAGAGAAGTTTAGGAGTAATGTTAAATTCAGCTGAAAAGCCTAGTAAAAGAGTCCATTTAGGGCTGAAGCACATTAATCGGATTTGGCACTAAGAACTAGGACTGGCCACGGACAAGAGAAAGAAATCTTGGTCTAAAAGCTACAGTATCTTCATTCACATGCAGACTCCAAATAATTGCTGTGTGACACAGAACACAGTTCTTTATCTCCATGAACCTGAACACTCTCTTTTTCAAAATTAAAAAAATAGGCTGTAGGAAGATGAAATGCAGTAAATAATATGGAAGCAGCTTTTTACTTCTGATGTTTTCTTCCCATATAAGCTATTTTATGTGCTACTCTGCTTTGTGAGCAAAGAATAATACATCAGCAATATTATCATGTCTTCCCTGGTGGCGCAGTGGTTAAGAATCTGCCTGCTAATGCAGGGGACACGGGTTCGAGCCCTGGTCCTAGTCTGGGAAGATCCCACATGTCGCGAAGCAACTAAGCCCATGTGCCACAACTACTGAGCTTGTGTGCCACAACTACTGAAGCCTGTGTGCTTAGAGCCTGTGCTCTGCAATAAGAGAAGCCACCGGGATGAGAAGCCCGCACACCACAACGAAGAGCAGTCCCCGTTCACTGCAACTAGAGAAAGCCCGTGGGCAGCAATGAAGACCCAACACAGCCAAAAATAAAATAAATAAATTAAAAAAAAAGAAATATAATTGTTCTTGTATATCTCCATCTGTCAGGAGAGGCTAAACTATATTGCAGTAACAAAATACAAAAAATCTTCATGGCTTAGCATGACTGAATTGCGTTTTTCATATCCATGCTACATGCCCAACACACGTTACCCTACACATTCACCCTATGCCATTTTATAATATTATGCCATCTTATGATATGCTATTGCACACAAATGCCTTCAAATTCTTTGTGGCACAGAAGGAGACAGCTGTATAATCAAGTACTGACAGTTAAATGTCTTGTCCTGGAAAAGGCAGGCCACTTCTTTTCATATATTCCATTGGCATAATTAGATATTTAACCATTCACAACATTAAAGGGTTAGGAAAGTTCAATTTTCCCACGTGCTCTCAAGGGAAGAAGAATTAGAAATATTAGGAATATGTGGATTTCCTATTACAACACACTAAAATGATATTAGGACACAAGTCCTACAGAGTGACACTAAAAGAGACATCCACACTTCTGGTCTCATTCAGTGCAGGACTTTCTTTTGTCCCCAACCTTGTCACTTATAGCATCTAACAATGTCCATAGACTTGTTAGAAAAGCATAATCTTTCCACTTACATAATCATTTAAGTTATCATATAGAAAGACGTAACTGTTCAGTGGAAAGAACACAGGCATTGGGTGAAGCAGACATGTGTTTGAATTCTGTATATGCATTGCAACTACAAGCAAAACACTGAAACTCTCCAAGATTTGCCATTTTTATTTATATAATAAAGACAATATATAAGCCTCAGAATTTTTTTCTGAAAATGAGATGAGATAAATAAAATCACTGAGCACAATATCTTAGAACTGGTAAAGCATTTTCTTCATTTATTTTTTAAAGTTGTCAATATCTAAATCTAGTCAGTACATCCGGTTTAGAGATAACTTTGTATCCTTCTCCTCCGCTTACAGAATAGGTTCATTTCAGCTTCCTTGAATACTTGATTGCAAATACCATATAAATAATTATAATCAGAATTTCTGGAGAAATAGTCCTACTATTCATCCACACTCCACCTTCCTCTAGCTCCCATAGATATACTTCATAGGAAAGGAGGACAGATTGTTGTCTCTGAGATATCAAGTTTCTGATTCAGAAGTACTGGCACGTGCTTTATCTGGCTTATTGCTGTGTCTTTTGTGGAATTGGGGAGACTCAGACTGTGAAGATCCACAGCAGTGCCATCCCAGCTCTAAAGAGTCCCTAATCTCAACCACCATGCACACTTTGCTCACACTCTTCCATATGTAGGAGAGAATGCAATATAATATTTTTTTCATTATGGCTTGTGTGTTGCTTTCATTTAATTGCAATTTTCCCAGAACCCATAAATTAGAGTCAATACTTTAATCACAGTGCTAGGTCAGGCACCCAAGTGGTCAATAATCAGGCTATTACCCAAGCAGGTGTTTTGTGTCTTACTGAATGAAACCATCAGAGGCAACATCTGTATTTCTGTTGTGAAAGAAAATCTACTTTTTGAGGGAGATTAATTATATTGCTTTCCATAGCTCCTTTAGGTTTTTGTCTAATTTATTCCACTGCACTCACTTAGGAGTGACTATGAATAAAGTGGCAAGCATCTTCTCATGACCAAAGAAGTGTCGGCAAATGATGCTGCTTGAATCTGATACAGATGCTCTTGCTTACTATTTGACTAGTGTGTTGGAAATATGTTAGACATCTGTGTCATGGTTTGATTTAGTTAACGTGTAGTTATATATCTCAACTTATCAGAGAAGTACTCAAAAATAAGTCTTGCTCCTGTTTCCAAAACATTGACTTAGAATCAGGAATCAAGGACCAGGCCATTGACTGTCAGTGTTATACATCAATTGATGAGTCGATGATAGTGATTCATCCTCCCTGAAAGGAAAATCACTTCTGTGTTCTTTGGAAAATGAATAACAGACTTATTATGGTATGAAAGTAGTGAAATTGTAAAAGTGCCATCATCTTCCTTCCTTTTGAAATAATTTATTCAAGTAATATAAATCACAAACTGAAAAAGATATAGAGCATTAAAATATGATCAACCCTTAAAAATCAGATCAAATTTATATTACTATTGTGTGCCAAACAGCAATTTCAATTTTAAAACTTCAAGCATAAATAGTAACAACTATGAACACAACTCAAAATCCATCTTCATTTTTATAAATGTTTTTCTTGCTTATTTTTAAAGAGATAAAAAATAACCCATCTCTATTCCAGTGAAGCTGGTTTTAAATGAAATTAAAGCTGAAGGGTTGATTAGTAAGTATTGACTAATCCTTCTAATCCTTAAGCAGATTATCTGAAAATAGATTGATTTCTGATGGCCACAGACAGTGCACCATGAATATATTGGAGTTTTTATATTTCAAAAAATTGTTACTCTGCTTTTAAAAATAAATAAAACTATAAAACCAAAACCAAAACAACTCCCATTGATATTTGCTTAAACTACAGTAATCTAAATTTAATTTGGATAAATTACATGTTATATTAAAGTATATAGTCATATGTTACAAAGACAGAAGTTTGAATTTGGCTTCTCTAGAGTTAGTCTCTTTTACAGAGCTGTATTAGTCAGGTTTACTTAGAGAAACAGAATCAATATTATGTATATATATATATTATATATATATATATAATATATATGTATATATAAAATATATATATGGAGAGAGAGAGAGAGAGATGGAGAGTGAAAGAGACAGAGGGAGGGAAAGGGAGAGATTTTAAAAAACCGGCTCACACAGTTAAGGAAGCTGATGAGCCTGAAATTTTCAGGGCAGACCTCCAGGCTGGAGACCTAGAGAAGAGCTGATATTGCAGCTGGGACGCACAGCAGGAGGTGAGTGGCAGGGAAGTGAGTGAAGCTTCATCTGCCACTCCCCATCGCTCCCCATCGCTCGCATTACCGCCTGAACCACTCCCCCGACGCCCCTCATCTGAGGAAAAAACCATCTTCCACAAAACTGGTCCCTGGTGCCAAAAAGGTTGGGGACCACTGCTCTAGATCTCCTTATCCATGATCTTCCAATCATTTTCTTTCTAGGCCCATGACCAATTACGTTATCCATTTGCTACTACCTATGAGTCCATGTGCATTCTTGTCTCAGGCCACTATATTTTTCACACATATTGGATAACAATTGCACCACCTAGATATCTTCCAACTGTTGTTGTTTTTTTACTCTCCCTGATATCTTTCATGACCCCTCATTAGTGAGGATGTACTACAGCAGTCAATATTTATCTCACACCCACATATTGAGCCAACCTTTGCAAGTAACACATTCACCCTATTTCCTTTTCCATCAGTTGGTGATCAGAGACATTGGCCTTCAAGAGAGGATCTTGTTGCAATACTACAGAATCCACTAAAAAGAATATGTGCCATTGTTTTTAGCACCAAGTCAAAGAATGACATAAATACCCCAGCTTGAGTAATTAAATAGACCTCATGAAAGAATTTATATTTTTACTTGATCTTGATAAATTCACAGGAGCCAACTGTAGAAGAGATAAAGGGATGTATGTAGAGTCAACATGACTAGCATTTGCAATGCACGGAGGCATTAGGGGGTGCTGCATATTTAAGTAACATTAAAACTCCCATGCGCTTCCACATGTCTAGACAATGTCATGCTCCATGCTCTTCCAGTTAATCTAGATTTTGTTTTAACTCATGCACTGAGGGACCTCAATTTATTTCTAACCAACAGCTCAAGTCATCTCTTCATATTTAATGCCTTCCCTGAACATATTTTCTAGCCTAATTTATGTTTTTACAACTTTATTAAGGTATAATTGATATACAAAAAAAAGCTGCACATACTTAATATCTACAATCATTGAGTTTGGATGTACACATATGCACATGATACCTTCACCACTATCAGAATAAATATATTCATTACCTTCAAAAGTTTCCTCTGTGTGTGTGTGTGTGTGTGTGTGTGTGTGTGTGTGTGTATGTGAAGAACATTTAACATGAGATCTATCCTTTAACATTTTTTAAGTTAATGATACCATATTGTTAACTATAGGCACTATATTGTACAGTAGATCTCTAAAACTTGTTCATCTTGTTGTTCTAGTCTAACTTAAATGCCCATTTCTCCTGTTCCAATACTTGCCTGAGATTTCCTCTGCTAAGTTCTAATGTTCATTTAACTGAGCTATCTCTGTAGGAATACTATGATCCCTATTTAGAATGGAGAATTTTCTTACTCATCTGTATCTTCTCAGTGTCTGGCACAGTAACCTGCCCAAAGTAGATGCCACAGTATTTTTGATGATTGAATAAATGCACATAGCTTTCTTGGCAGGAATAGAGACAGACACTACATGACTGAACTGAAATACAGTAGGATATAAATCTTACTTTCTGTTACCCAGCTTTGGGACTAAACATATTGGCAACAAGGAGTCATCAGAAGTTTTAAAAGAGGGAGAGCAAATGCTGAGTTAAAACTAGAAAGACGGGGCTTCCCTGGTGGTGCAGTGGTTGAGAGGCCGCCTGCTGATGCAGGGGACCGGGTTCGTACCCTGGTTCCGGGAAGATCCCACATGCCGTGGGGCGGCTGGGCCCGTGAGCCATGGCCGCTGAGCCTGCGCGTCCGGAGCCTGTGCTCCGCAACGGAAGTGGCCTCTCACAGTGCCTCTCACAACAGTGAGAGGCCCGCGTAACGCAAAAAACAAACAAACAAAACTAGAAAGATGATTAATCTTCCTTGAAACTCATAACTGACAGTCTATTGACTGCTTTGACCTGCATCTAAGTTTTACTTCCAATTCTCATCAGAAAAAAAAAAAAAAAGGATTAGTTGTTGTTTTTGTTTTTTTTTTTTTGCGGTATGCGGGCCTCTCACTGTTGTGGCCTCTCCCGTTGTGGAGCACAGGCTCCGGACGTGCAGGCTCAGCGGCCATGGCTCACGGGCCCAGCCACTCCGCAGCATGTGGGATCTTCCCGGACCGGGGCACGAACCCGTGTCCCCTGCATCGGCAGGCGGACTCCCAACCACTGCGCCACCAGGGAAGCCCAAAGGATTAGTTTTGAAACATCACAAAGATATTGAGATATCTGGAAGCCATATAAATTTTGT
Organism: Lipotes vexillifer; assembly: GCF_000442215.2. Classification (NCBI taxonomy): domain Eukaryota; kingdom Metazoa; phylum Chordata; class Mammalia; order Artiodactyla; family Lipotidae; genus Lipotes; species Lipotes vexillifer. The sequence goes on along the minus strand of NW_006785225.1, from coordinate 3,977,044 downwards.
CAAAATTTTATCAAAAGCACAATTATACAAAAATGTAAACAGTATATATTAACTACCTTCTCTTGCCTAATTCTCATTTTGAGATATTTGCACATCTTTTTATTTACTTCACCTTTATCAGAATCACATGAGACATGCATGGTCATTTTTATTTCATAGATGAGATAACCACAGACTCATTGGAGCACCTTGACATTTGAACAACTCAGGCGTTAGGGGTATTGACCCCACCTGCCGTCGAAAATCCGCATTTAAAGTCAGCCTTCCATATCCTCAGTTCCGCATTCATGGATTCAGCCATCCATGGATTGTGTAGTACTGTAGTATGTATTTATTGAAAAAACAAAGTAGACCTGTGCAGTTCAAGCCCACGTTGCTCGAGGGTCAACTGCATACTGTCTGAACCTGGCATTACTAAGCCATTCTAGATTCTAGATTCTCTTATTGTAAGCAGGGATTGAATTTTGATTACTCATGTGTTTCATAGTTCAAACGTGGAAAACTCAGAGTATTCATTACACGTGTTTAACTTATCCCTGGTAGCTTTCATTGCAATATTCCCACTTGGAATATATATTTCCCTTGTTAGGCTTCTCATATTAATTGTAGCTATTGGCTGTTCACACCCAGACTGCTGGTTTAGTGCTATGACATTTCACTCTTATTTCTAACAGTAATTCTTTTCCATCATGTTTTCTATTCATCTTAATTGTCAGAGATTTTTATTTAAATCTGTAGTATCTGTGATTCCTCCTCAAACATTTTTTAGCATGTTGCCAATTTTATACGTTTCATATGTTTAAACCTTTCATTAAACCAATTACTTAAATACTTAAAAATATTTGACTACTTAAAAGCCAAAAGTACATACAATCCTTATAAACAACCTTTATGTACTCTGCAGTTTTGTAAAGTTGTACATCATAGGAATTCCAGGATTTTTAAAAATAAAATAAACAGTAATGCAAAAGTTTCCAATATCAGTCATTGTCTATCCATTACCTCTCACTGTCCATAAACTATCATAAATTAATGTGTAATTTGCATATCCTCCCTGTGTACACAAAAGTTCTTTATTTTTTATTTTTAACTTTTTATTTTATATTAGAGTATGGCCGATGAACAGTATTGTGATAGTTTCAGGTGCACAGCAAAGTAACTCAGCCATACATATACGTGTATCCATTCTCCCCCAAACTCTAAGTTCTCTAGAAGAGTAATCATGCGATAATGATGCCTAGATAAGCTAAACTTTGGGCAAACATATGTAAGCATAATTTAGATAAAATTAAGGCACGAGGTTGGTGGAAAGATGATGAAATGAGAGTCTAAATAGAAGGGGATAAATTGACAACAAAGTGAGAGGAAAACATGACTTGTCTGCAGCGTTAGTTTTTTTTTTTAACATCTTTATTGGAGTATAATTGCTTTACAACGTTCTGTTAGTTTCTGCTCTATAACAAAGTGACTCAGCTGTACGTATACATATATCCCCTTATTCCCTCCGACTTGCATCTCCCTCTCACACTCCCTAACCCACCCCTCTAGGTGATCACAAACCACCGAGCTGCTCTCCCTGTGCTATGCAGCTGTTTCCCACTAGCTATCTATTTTACATTTGGTAGTGTATATATGTCAGTGCCACTCTCTCTTTGTCCCAGCTTACCCTTCCCCCCAAACTTACCCTTCCCCCTCCCCGTGTCCTCAAGTCCATTCTCTATGTCTGCGTCTTTATTCCTGTACTGCCCCTAGGTTCTTCAGAACAATTTTTTTTTTTTTTTTAGATTCCATATACATGTGTTAGCATACAGTATTTGTTTTTCTCTTTCTGAGTTATTTCATTCTGTATGAGAGACTCTAGGTCCATCCACCTCACTACAAATAACTCAATTTCATTTCTTTTTATGGCTGAGTAATATTCCATTGTATATATGTGCCACATCTTCTTTACCCATTCAACTGTCTATGGACAGTTAGGTTGCTTCCATGTCTGATGATGGACACTTAGGTTGCTTCCATGTCCTGGCTATTGTAAATAGTGCTGCAATGAACATTGTGGTACATGTCTCTTTTTGAATTATGGTTTTCTCAGGGTATATGTCCGGTAGTGGGATTGCTGGGTCATATGGTAGTTCTATTTTTAGTATTTTAAGGAACCTCCATAGTGTTCCCCATAGTGGCTGTAACAATTTACATTCTCACCAACAGCGCAAGAGGGTTCCCTTTTCCCCACATCCTCTCCAGCATTTACTGTTTCTAGATTTTTTGATGATGGCTATTCTGACTGGTGTGAGATGATACCTCATTGTAGTTTTGCGGTACGTAGGCCCCTCACTGCTGCGGCCTCTCCCACCGCGGAGCACAGGCTCTGGACGCGCAGGCCTAGCGGCCATGGCCCATGGCCCCAGCCGCTCCGCAGCACGCAGGATCCTCCCAGACCGGGGCACGAACCCGCGTCCCCCACATTGGCAGGTGGACCCTCAACCACTGCGCCACCAGGGAAGCCCACCTCATTGTAGTTTTGACTTGCATTTCTCTAATGATTGGTGATGTTGAGCATTCTTTCATGTGCTTATTGGCAATTTGTATATCTTCTTTGGAGAAATGTCTATTTAGATCTTCTGCCCGTTTTTAGATTGGGCTGTTTGTTTTTTTGATATTGACCTGCGTGAGCTGCTTGTATATTTTGGAGATTATTGCTTTGTCAGTTGCTTTGTTTGCAAATATTTTCTCCCATTCTGAGGGTTGCCTTTTCATCTTCTTTATGATTTCCTTTGCTGTGCAAAAGCTTTTAAGTTTCATTAGGTCCCATTTATTTATTTTTGTTTTTATTTCCATTTCTCTAGGAGGTGGGTCAAAAAGGATCTTGCTGTGATTTATGTCATAGTGTGTTCTGCCTATATTTTCCTCTAAAAGTTTTATAATGTCTGGCCTTACATTTAGGTCTTTAATCCATTTTGAGTTTATTTTTGTGTATGGTGTTAGGAAGTGTTCTAATTTCATTCTTTTATAGGTAGCTGTCCAGTTTTCCCAGCACCAGTCATTAAAGAGGCTGTCTTTTCTCCATTGTATATTCTTGCCTCCTTTATCAAAGATAAGGTGACCATATATGTGTGGGTTTATCTCTGGTCTCTCTATCCTTCTCCATTGATCTATATTTATGTTTTTGTGCCAGTACCATACTGTCTTGACTACTGTAGCTCTGTAATATAGTCTGAAGACCAGCAGCCAGATTCCTCCAGCTCCATTTTTCTTTCTCAAGATTGCCTCGGCTATTCAGGGTCTTTTGTGTTTCCATATAAATTGTGAAATTTTTTGTTCTAGTTCTGTGAAAAATGCCATTGGTAGTTTGATAGGGATTGCATTGAAACTGTAGATTACTTTGGGTAGTATAGTCATTTTCACAATGTTGATTCTTCCAATCCAAGAACATGGTATATCTCTCCATCTATTTGTATCATCTTTAATTTTTTTCATCAGTGTCTTATAGTTTTCCACATACAGGACTTTGGTCTCCTTAGTTAGGTTTATTCCTAGGTATTTTATTCTTTTTGTTGCAGTGGTAAATGCAAGTGTTTCCTTAATTTATCCTTCAGAGTTTTCATCATTAGGGTATAGGAATGCAAGAGGTTTCTATGCATTAATTTTGTAACCTGCTACTTTACCAAATTCATTGATTAGTCCTGGTAGTTTTCTGGTAGCATCTTTAGGATTCTCTGTGTATAGTATCATGTCATCTGCAAACAGTGACAGTTTTACTTCTTCTTTTCTGATTTGGATTCCTTTTATTTCTTTTTCTTCTCTGATTGCTGTGGCTAAAATTTCCAAAACTGTGTTGAATATTCGTGATGAGAGTGGGCAACCTTGCCTTGTTCCTGATCTTAGTGGAAATGGTTTCAGTTTTTCAACATTGAAGATGACGTTGGCTGTGGGTTTGTCATATATGGCCTTTACTATGATGAGGTAAGTTCCCTCTGTGTCTACTTTCTGGAAGGTTTTTATCATAAATGGGTGCTGAATTTTGTTAAAAGCTTTTTCTGCATCTATTGAGATGATCATATGGTTTTTATCCTTCAATTTGTTAATATGGTGTATCACATTGATTGATTTGCATATATTGAAGAATCCTTGCATTCCTGGGATAAACCCCACTTGATCATGGTGTATGATCCTTTTAATGTGTTATTGGATTCTGTTTGCTAGTGTTGTGTTGAGGATTTTTCCATCTGTGTTCATCAGTGATATTGGCCTGTAGTTTTCTTTTTTTGTGACATCTTTGTCTGGTTTTGGTATCAGGGTGATGGTGTCCTCGTAGAATGAGTTTGGGAGTGTTCATCCCTCTGCTATACTTTGGAAGAGTTTGAGAAGGATAGGTGTTAACTCTTCTCTAAAGGTTTGATAGGATTCACCTGTGAAGCCATCTGGTCCTGGGCTTTTGTTTGTTGGAAGATATTTAATCACAGTTTCAATTTCAGCACTTGTGATTGGTCTGTTTATATTTTCTATTTCTTCCTGGTTCAGTCTTGGAAGGTTTTGCTTTTCTAAGAATTGGTCCATTTTTTCCAAGTTGTCCATTTTATTGGCATATAGTTGCTTGTAGTAATCTCTCATGATCCTTTGTATTTCTGCCGTGTCAGTTATTACTTCTCCTTTTTCATTTCTAATTCTATTGATTTGAGTCTTCTCCCTTTTTTCCTTGATGAGTCTGGCTAATGGTATATCAATTTTGTTTATCTTCTCAGAGAACCAGCTTTTAGTTTTATTGCTCTTTGCTATTGTTCCCTTCATTTCTTTTTCATTTACTTCTGATCTGATCTTTATGATTGCTTTACTTATGCTAAACTTTGGGGTTTTTTGTTCTGCTTTCTCTGATTGCTTTAGGTGTAAGGTTAGGTTGTTTATTTGAGAATTTTCTTGTTTCTTGAGGTAGGCTTGTATGGCTATAAACTTCCCTCTTAGAAGTGCTTTTGCTGCATCTCTTAGGTTTTGTGCCATCATGTTTTCATTGTCATTTATTTCTAGGTATTTTTTTATTTCATCTTTGATTTCTTCAGTGATCTCTTGGTTATTTAGTAATGTATTGTTTAGCTTCCATTTGTTTGTATTTTTTACAGGTTTTTTTCCTGTAATTGATATGTAGTCTCACAGCGTGTGGTTGGAAAAGATACTTGATACGATTTCAATTTTCTTAAATTTACCAAGGCTTGATTTGTGACCCAAGATATGATCTATCCTGGAGAATGTTCCATGAGCACTTGAGAAGAATGTGTATTCTGTTGTTTTTGGATGGAATGTCCTATAAATATCAATTAAGTCCATCATGTTTAATGTGTCATTTAAAGCCTGTATTTCCTTATTTATTTTCATTTTGGATGAAATGAATTTTGGATGACTTCTGTCCATTGGTGAAAGTGGGGTGTTAAAGTCCACTACTATTATTGTGTTACTGTTGATTTCCCCTTTTATGGCTATTAGCATTTGCCTTATGTATTGAGGTGCTCCAATGTTGGGTGCATAAATATTTATGATTGCTGTATTTTCTTCTTGGATTGGTCCTTTAATCATTATGTAGTGTCCTTCTTTGTCTCCAGTAATAGTCTTTATTTTAAAGTCTATTGTGTCTGTTATGAGAATTGCTACTCCTGCTTTCTTTTGATATCCTTTTGCATGGAATATCTTTTCCCATCCCCTCACTTTCAGTCTGTATGTGTCCCTAGGTCTGAAGTGGGTCTCTTGTAGACAGCATATATACGGATCTTGTTTTTGTATCCATTCAGCCAGTCTATGTCTTTTGGTTGGAGCATTTAATCAATTTACATTTAAGGTAGTTATTGATATGTATGTTACTATTACCATTTTCTTAATTGTTTTGCGTTTGTTACTGTAGGTCTTTTCCTTCTGTTGTGTTTCCTGCCTAGAGAAGTTCCTTTAGCATTTTTTGTAAAGCTGGTTTGGTGGTGCTGAATTCTCTTAGCCTTTGCTTGTCTGTAAAGGTTTTAATTTCTCTGTTGAATCTGAATGAGATCCTTGCTGGGTAGAGAAACCTTGGTCGTAGGTTTTCCCCTTTCATCACTTTAAATATGCCCTGCCACTCCCTTCTGGCTTGCAGAGTTTCTGCTGAAAGATCAGCTGTTAAAATTATGGGGATTCCCTTGAATGTTATTTGTTGTTTTTCCCTTGCTGCTTTTAATATTTTTTCTTTGTATTTAATTTTTGATAGTTTGATTAATATGCGTCTTGGCATGTTTCTCCTTGGATTTATAATGTATGGGACTCTCTGTGCTTCCTGGACTTGATTAACTATTTCCTTTCCCATATTAGGGAAGTTTTCAACTATGATCTCTTCAAATATTTCCTCAGTCCCTTTCTTTTCCTCTTCTTCTGGGAACCCTATAATTTGAATGTTGGTGCATTTAATGTTGTCCCAGAGGTCTCTGAGACTGTCCTTATTTCTTTTCCTTCTTTTTCTTTTTGTTTATTCTGCTCTGTGGTAGTTATTTCCACTATTTTATCTTCCAGGTCACTTATCTGTTCTTCTGCCTCAATTATTCTGCTACTGATTCCTTCTAGAGAATTTTAAATTTCATTTATTGTGTTGTTCATCATTGTTTCTTTGCTCCTTAGTTCTAGGTCCTTGTTAAACGTTTCTTGTATTTTCTCCATTCTATTTCCAAGATTTTGGATCATCTTTACTATCATTACTCTGAATTCTTTTTCAGGTAGACTGCCTATTTCCTCTTTGTTTGTTTGTTCTGCTGGGTTTGTACTTTGCTCCTTCATCTGCTGTGTGTTTGTCTTCTCATTTTGCTTAACTTACTGTGTTTGGGGGTCTCCTTTTCGCAGGCTGTAGGTTCGTAGTTCCCATTGTTTTTGGTGTCTGCCCTCAGTACGTAAGGTTGGTTCGGCGGTTGTATAAGCTTCCTGGTGGAGGGGACTGGTGCCTGTGTTCTGGTGGATGAGGCTGGATCTTGTCTTTCTGGTGGGCAGGACCATGTCCGGTGGTGTATTTTGGGGTGTCTGGAACTTAGTATGATTTTAGGCAGCCTCTCTGCTAATGGGTGGGGTTGTTTTCCTGTCTTGCTTGTTTTTTGGCATGGGGTGTCCAGCACTGGAGCTTTCTGGTCATTGAGTGGAGCTGGGTCTTAGCGTTGAGATGGAGATCTCTGGGGGAGCTCTTGCTGATTGATATTACGTGGGGCCAGGAGGCCTCTGGTGGTCCAATGTCCTGAACTCTGCTCCCATCTCAGAGGGAGGCATCCGGCTGGTGTACCAAGACCCTGTCAGCCACGTGGCAGTCAGTTTACATCTTAGCACCCAATTCCGAACAAAATCGACACTTTTTTTTTGCGGTACGTGGGCCTCTCACTGTTGTGGCCTCTCTCGTTGTGGAGCACAGGCTCCGGACGCGCAGGCTCAGAGGCCATGGCTCACGAGCCTAGCCGCTCTGCGGCATGTGGGATCTTCCTGGCCTGGGGCATGAACCCATATCCCCTGCATCAGCAGGCGGACTCTTAAGCACTGCGCCACCAAGGAAGCCCCAAAATCGACACTTTTTGATTCTCTCTTCCATGATTGGCTTCCAGGATCTAAAAAGCTCCAACCTTGTAGGAGGTCACATGGAAGAGAGTGCAGCTTTACAGTTGATGTTAAATTCATGCATCAAATAATTACTATGCATTTACTATGTTCCAGTAACATAAGGCAACAGAGGGGGACAAAGTAGATAACATGGAAACTGTCCACAATATGTTCCTAATCCACTGAGAGAGAAAACATTTTGAAACCAATCAAGATGTGCTTGTTTTGTTATAAATTTTGTAAGCAAATAACTATGAACACATGGTTGGGTGAGATTGGTTTTCCTTTTCACTCCCCAAATTATAAGATTTAATAATCCTCCAAAATGTGGTAGAGTATACACAGGTTTAAAGGTGGAGAGCTCTGGATTAACATTTCACTTTTGTCACTTTTTAAAATGTGAATTAGTTATGTTATTTAACCTCTTGGAGTCTATTTCCTCATCCTTAAAATGGGTATAAGCATTGAACCTTGTTGATAGTGAAATGAGTATATAGTGATTTAAAAGAAGATGTAAAGGAGCCTTCTGGCCCTTGTTTTGTTGCATTGTATTTTAAGAGGTCAACCTCTATTGATACTATATATAAAATAGATAACTAATGAGAACCTACTGTATAGAACAGGAACTCTACTCAATGCTCTTGGTGACCTAAATGAGAAGGAAATCAAAAAAGAGGGGATATATGTATACATATAGCTGATTCACTTTGCTGTACCGTATAAACTAACACAATATTGTAAAGCAACTATACTTCATTAAAAAAAAAAGAGGTCAACCTGCATCTTGCAAAGCCATCTGTATATCCTCTTGTTGAATAAATGCCTCTGTTATCCATCACACTCTCATCACTTGTGACCAGGTGTGTATTTGGACCCTCTATTTTAGCAGCGAATTCTTGGAATGTTCCCAGTGTCCATCTGGCATTAATCCTAGGAAATGACAGATACTTAGACCAAATTAGGCAAGATTGAAAGTGCCATTTGTTCAGCTATTAAACCAATGAAATGACATTTTGTCAAGAAAAAAACAAACAAAGAAACAAAAAATAACCATGTTCAGTAAGGCAAAGATCTGTATAAGATAAACATCTTTTCTCTCTGTCCAGGGAGAATAAAATAGTAACTTCATGTCATCAATATTTGAAGATGCTTTGAAATGTGTTTAATTTAGAAATATAGACAACATCTGAAATTGTATTTTCATCTCTAATTTATCCTTTTAATTCTTCTTTTGTAAAATCCTTGTCTCCTAACAGCTGTTGAAACAAAGAACAAAGGATTTGCTTTGACTTAAATATATTATATATTCCTAATTCCCCTCCCAATATCAAAATGAGTTCGGTAAGACAATATGCTAAATGTAAGAAAAAATTGCTCTAAATTTTTGGGACAAGGTGAGCCAAAAAATCTATTATTCTTATTTAAAGAATAAGGCCCTGAGGCCAAAAAAAAAAAAAAAAAAGAGTCTCCATTGACGTCGTTTCACATTCCCTCTACCTACAGCTCAGAGGGCAGGTAAGATTTATTTACGGTCATTTCAGAGTATCATATTAGGGCATATCATAAGGATAGTGTTTTTTTAATGCAAATTCTAGGATGTTCTTCCATATGGAGAACATTGAGTGAAACTGGGCTTTGATCATTGTCTGATTTCTGCTTCTTGACTCTCCCAGCTACTCAACATCAGATACATGGAGATGATATATGAGAGAGGAGAGAGAGACTATAATTCCTAATCATTCTTCTAGAGCCTCTCCCCAGGTCAGGAAGAATTGGAGGGATTTGGGCTGGAGGACAGAGAGGCAACATGCAGACATGTTTAGAATCAACCCTTCCCTTGGACCCAGGTGTATTCCCTTGAGTCTTAGCCTTAGCTCTCTCCCTTCCTGTGGAGAGAAATACCCAGCAGAACCAACTATACAGGGGATCCTCATGTACCAGACTGAGATGAGTTTACCCTGGACTCAAGCTGGGGCCTTGCTACTTCAATCAACCCATCTGCCATTTCATATTGAAACTATGTTCTTGTGTTCCATCTCCTACTATAAAGGTCATGAACTGTGCTTGTCATCTCTGTGTCCACTGGGCATTGAACCAGGTCAGGCATGTGGCGGGTACCTGGTAAATATTTGTTGAACATTTGAACAGATGCATGCATCCATCCATGCCTGGATGGATAAATCAATGGTGGAATTTAGAAGATAACAAAGTATGCATTAGTAAGTACTAGTCATGCACAAACTATGCTGTCCTTGAATATAAACAGGTGTTCCAGGGAAGAAACAATATTGCAACAATTATAATTTTCTAACGTTTTCCACTTGCATTATCATCACTAGTAATACCACTACTTCTACTACTCGTTATCCTTAGAACTTGAAGATACCAGGTACCAGAGAGTTTATAGTAAAGACAGAAAGTGCCCCTATGATTCCATCCTATTTGAAATGTTTGTACAGAAACAGAGTACTAAGAACATGGAAGCATATGTAGTTCTTTATAACGGTGAAATTCCCTCTTTTGGAGGAAGTGCTGAGGTTTGGCCTATGGAATATCATTTTGTTAATGGCAACTATTATCAGCAATCAATAAATGTATAACACTCAGAAGCATTGGAGGATAAAATTGCAAACTCAATGTCTAAACACACAGAAAAATTATTATCTCATTACTGGTCAGGTCAGTTTTGTGCACATTATTTTTAATTATTTCTATTTTTTTCCCAGGGACAACAAATAAAATTGTGCTGCAATGGAAATCACTGTAATATGATAACACTCTTGTGTTTTCCTTGTGGCTTTTTTTTTTAACCTTTTGAACTGCAAAGCTATTGCCATAATGTACGATAGCAAGAGGCTCCTAGGACTTGCATCCCTGACATCATACTTCCCCTTGGACAGGCGCAAGACACTGTATCTGAAGCGGTTCTATTTATCTGGAAATAGGAGTAGCAGGGGTCACGAGCAACTCCAAAGTTCTTGTACCTTGCTCAGTTAACTAGGAGTAGAAGTTTTCAGTCAATGTCAAAGTGGTAGTGCTCTGCAAAGGCAATTAAATGTCATTTAAAATCAAAAGACTCAAATATGATTCTTTTTACTACTATTTGTTGAGATCACGATTTCCTTAAACCTTACTCTCTTCCTTTATAATATTAGTTGATAATAAATTTTACCATACAACGTGTCTGTAGGAAACAGGTGAAAGAATATATTTAGTACTGTCAGTGTTTAGTGAGATTGATATCTCATGCTATATATGCCATAGTTAACAAGTTCCCTTGTATCTGTTATTCTACAGCCTTATTGATGATGCTTAAAAGAAAAAACAAAAAGAGATCATGTATCTGGTTTAAAAGTGGTAGGGAAATGTAGTCCAATAGTTTCCTTCTTTTATCCTTATCCTGCTACCAGAAGCAACTCTCCCGCCCAACAAATTTTTATTTTTTAGTTCATTTAGCTTTTTATATTGGTATTTACCTCTATACATCTACATAATACGTGCACCCTGTTACTTTCCAACTAGTCAGATTTGTTTTCCTCTTATTTTAGATGTGGATTGAGTTCTTTCACACTTCTGCCCTTTCTCCCTTCTACCATATAAATTATGTCTCAATTTTCAGATACATATTTCATTGTTATTGCTATATCTATATAAAAAGTATTCATTACTGAGCCAAGAAATATATTGACTTAATTGTCTGTTTTGAACAACTGTTTTTGTTTTGATTATTAATAACTGTCTCATTTTTAAAACTATTTTTCTGTAAAAATCCAAGTGTTTCTACATTTTCCCAGGGCTCTTCAAAAATGCCTTTCAATACAATTCATTAAACAGTCAAGAAGGCAGACAATTTATTCATGTTTTTTTTTTTTTTCTTTTTTGTTTTCCCTGAAGATCTCCATCTAGATGCCCATGGTCCCCTGCCTCAGCCAATACTGGTTGCTTCCCAGACCTACTGTGCAGCTGCCATCTTGGAATTCCTCCTCCCTTCTCTTCAACATTGGTTTTCTCATCAGACAATCCCCTTGTATTTATTTTTCCTCAGTATATTTCCTAATTTTGGAAGAGTTAATCCTTCGATAAGTTCTTGAAAACTGTGCATGACATGGAAAAGGAATGTGTTGTACACTTAAAATGAAGTTGAGTGAGAAGCTATGCCCCTGGGAGGATACAGATGAAGTGTAAATGATGGTGTTCTACTTGAAGAATGGAAAAGGACTCTCTGAGCATCCAGTCCACACTTCTCATTAGATCACAAGGGGAGAATGAGCAAAAGGAAGTTAGTAGCAAAACCAGAACGAGAACTGCCAACCCCCAATTAACAGCCAAGTTTTTCACACACACACTGTCAGGGTGTGTGCTCCATAACTTTCGTGCTTTTTTCAGTTTCCAGTCCTTGCAAAGATACTGTGCTATGTGCCTCACTGTGACTATAACAATTTTACAGGTGAAGAAATGGGGAAAAGAATAACATAAATTGATCAAACTGTACAACTAGTAAGTAGCAGATTATGACTTCCAAAAATGCGCGTGCGCACACACACACACACACACACACACACACAGATGAGATCTGCATTTAAATATTTACTGTTTTTAAAAGCCCATTTCTATTAATGAGCTTGAAACATAAAAATTAAGTAACCAAGGACATCTTTTTAAATGTTTCATGAGTTTTCCTTTGTTCAAAATTGGTAATAGTACTAGTGACACTGTGTGATTACTGCTGAGCTCAGAGGCTCAGCTTTCTCTAAAGGTCAGCTAGAAATTTTCAAAAGGGCAAAGCTGATTCCATGCACGCAATGCTTGTGCAGGAGGATATTAGTGATGGCTTTCTGAATTGTTTCTCTCCTTAAATGAGCCAGTGTTCAAGGTACTTCAAACTCCTAATCTGTCTCCTTTTTTAAAGCCACATTGAGTACAATAAATTTTTTTTTTACAATTTGAGGTGAATAGCATTGTCCCTATAAAGCTGAAACATTAACATAATAGTTATTGGAATTTCCTGAGCAATGTTGATACAGTATGAACATTACCCGGTGAAATAAAAATACATTAAGGAGTAGAAACTAAATTCACTTTCATCTGTTCAACAAATATATCCTGAATGTATTCATGCCTGCCAACCTTGTTGATATCCAGCTACACAGATGAGCAAGCTACCCCCTGTCTTCAAAGGCAGGAAACAATTACAAAACAAATGTTTAAGCCAATTACAAAACAAATGTTTAAGCCAATAATTTAAATGCATTGTGAGAATTATGATAATTGGTTTATAAAGCACCATGTGATAGAGAACAATATCCAATATGTACAACTAGGAAGTACAAAATAGGAATAAAGAAGAATTTACACAGTTTAGTTTGATTAACAAATGAAAGGATAATCACTTAAATGTACTTGCTTAGATTATTTCTCTTGGGTTTACAGGAAGCTATTGAAAGATTGTATCTGGAACATGGATTAAGGAATTTGGGATAAGAGATTTGCCTTTCACTGTGTATAATTTTATGCCAATTGCTAAAAAGCACCATTTGCCTAAGATGAAAGATGGACATTTAAGTTAGTTAGGGATTCAAGAAGTCTTTGTAGAATATGTGTCACCTGAATTCAGTTGTCATGCATGAAGAAGAATAACAAGGTAATGAAGTACAGAAGGGTTTTCGAGATAATGGGAACAATACGGCATAAATGTCAGAAGTGGGAACTATTAGTCTTACTTTACTACCAGGGGATGAGGCAAGTCCTGGTGAGAGTGAAGCAGCCGTGAGAACCAGAGCTGCATTGGGAAAGCTTTCCGTATTCTGTTAAGACCTTGCAGTTCATGATGAAGAACTGAAAACTGCATGCCCGGGGATGGCAGCACTCACCAGGAAAGACTTCCATTGATTCAAAAGAGTACTGAATTTTTCCAGGAAATTCACTTTGTAAGAAGTTCTGTATGTGGTAATGCCTTTTTAAGATTAAAACACACATATTATATTATGGTGTTTTTTAGTAGAATAATTTGACTTCATTTTCAGTCATATGAGAGACTAGATTCCTGAAAAACTAACCACTCCAGCATTCTTAAAATATTGGAAAAACATAACAAAAATGCACTGAATGGCTTAGCTGAATTTACTAGAAATTAAGGGAAATCCCCAAGGGCCAAACTTTCAGCAGAAGCTGAAAACCACAGTGGCATGCTGCCTTTGATACTTTAGCTATCCTGCGGGCATTAGTCAATTCTGATCCAATGAGCCTCAAGGGAGAAATGGACAAAACGACGGACCAGACAAGGTCAAGTATTAACATTGAGACACTTTAAGGGTTAAAACTTCAGTGAAGAACAAACAAAAATGTGTGTGTGTGTGTGTGTGTGTGTGTGTGTGTGTGTGTGTATATGTGTTTGACTCAGGGCTCTGGGAATAAAACAACAAAATTCTTCCCTGAGAAGTAATTCCATCAGGTTTTCCCTTGCTACTTACCTGTGGGGAGGGCATCAGAAGGAGGATGAAAAGAGAATGAACATATACTGTAGAGTCTGTAAGTGGCCACTGAAACCTAGGGATTGTGTGAAACACCTCAGCCCTGTCTCTACCAGTTGGGTCAATAAGCATAGGGTACATGCCAGCCAACTGATTTTCACAAATTGCATATGTGATACTAAGAGAAGAATGAGAACCACCCCCAAATATATTGCTTTTGAAACAAGCTGTGTTTCTAGTGCTCACTTCCAATAAAATCTCCTTGCTTGAGTCTGTAAGTTTGTACATTTTCTGCCACCCTGTTAATCCATGTCTCCAATAAATTTATATCACTGGTTTCTGGGACTTTAAGCAGAATTATAAATGGTCCCTGAGATTTTGAATTTTTTAGATATCAGTATATAGCACAAATTAAAATGTGGGAAGAGAAAGAGTGGGTACATCTGATTTCTATTTGAGGTAAGTAAGGAAACATAGCACATGTAACATTTTTGATGGTGAACATTGAGATTCGGTTCCAGATAAAGGATAGGTTATTTTTTTCTTTGTGTCTTCCATTTTACTTATTTATTTTTATTACATTTATTTATTTAGGCCTGGATTTTAAAAAATATTTTTAATGTTTATTATTATTATTTTTTTTTGGCCACACCATGTGGCATGTGGGATCTTAGTTCCCTGGCCAGGGATCCAACCCATGCCCCCTGCAGTGGAAGCATGGAGCCCTAACCACTGAACCGCCAGGGAATTCCCTATTTAGGCCTTGATGTTTATAAATACTGAAGTTCATTGATATGACTTTGTATTCTGCCTCAGTCATCATCATTGATTTCTCCTGCTTTTCATTAAAAGGCTTTGCAGTTATTGCAAATCACAGTTGCTCCATGCAGGCAATGCCCTACTAAAACTGGCAATGTACTTTTCTTAAAATAAGGAAGAAGTTCTTGAGGACCTGATGACACCTTATTTAATCAGCGTACACCAAATGTAGGGACCATTCAATTTCTTGGGTTTCTCCTTTACAGGGTATCATTTACAAGTCCAGACAGGGTAACTAAAATCCAATTCCCAAGTTATTCAGAAGAGGGTGAAAGAGAGAAGTAGAGTTAAGCACCATATGCCCAGACACAAATTAAGGAGACACGCCCCAGCTGGGTATACCCCTAAGTCATGGAGTAAGAAACTTCTGAAATCTCCTGGGTTCTGCACCCAGTTCTGTTTAAATAATATGAGTATTATTTACTCATATTATTATTTACCCACATCCAAAGTGGGCCATTTCTGACAGTGAAAAAGGGCCCTATTAATAATTAGACTTGGGGATAAAAACTCATAAACCAGGACTGTTCCAGCAAAGTCCAATATGTGTTGATCATACATGTGTAACACTAGGCAACCCCTTGGAAGGCTTCAGAGCTTGTTCTGATGCCAATTAACATCCCTCCACATTTTGCCAGTTTCTCAGGTCATATTTGCTCCTAGAATTGTGTCCTGTAATGCCCTAGACAAACCTGGAAAGCTTGTTTCCCCAAAGGCCAACGTTTCTACATGCTCTAAATTATTTTCTATCAAAAAGAAAGTAGGCTTTCTTGCCAAATAACTAGGATGAGAAAGCATGAACCCTCTATCACTGGGGGAAAATGAGAACTTTCAGAAATAGAATAATTTATTTCATGCGTAAAGTCAACAAATTAGTTCCAAAGGCATACGAAAAATCTGTGCAGAGCTCCTATAATCTCAGAGACAGATCCTCACCATCCACAGAAAACTTCAGCAGAAGGGATGACAAAACAGACCCAAGATTCCCAGTTGTGTCTTTCCCTTTCACAAATTAACATTTCATAATATTAACTCTTCATGGTTCTGCTGAGGAAATCTTCTGACAGGTGCTTCTTTAAGGCTGGCAAATGAAAACTACTGTTTTCCTTCCCTAAAATGTTCTAAGGAGGAAACAAGTGAAGGGGCTGGAATGATCAATCTCCATTCACCACTTGGCTCCCAAAATTTGAGCTAGTCTCTCAGCCATCACTTTGGTTATATACATTTCCCCTTTGCTCCAAGTTTGGTAAATGTTTGTCTCAGAATTAAATAATTTCAGTGCAGCAATAATGTTTCCATTTTTGTGAGCCCAGAATATATAATCACTAATGAGAGCCGTCAACAACACAAAATGACTATAATGAATCATATTTTCAGACATAAAAAAAAAAAAACTCTGATGTTGTGGGTAACTGCTGTAGCTCTATCATCAGAAAATGTAGAATTCCTTTTGGAGTTCTAAAATGCTGAATGTAGTTTTCATAGCTCCATCACTACTTTGAAGTATTTTAGGAAGCAGGGGACCCCTGCTTTTAATAACCTATTGAGACCAATGTCTTCTTTTGAGAGATAAAAGAAGTGAATTTCAGGGAGCGAAGGAATAGTCTCACTCAATGTCAGGCTCCTAGTAAGGATCAGAGTCAGAACTGGAGGCTGGGTCAGGCTGAGTCCCTGGTACTTTGCATTCATATCAGTCTTTTCGCCCCCATAATGGTCTTTGTCACTCTGATACCTGCCAGTATTTCTAATTTTAGTATCGCTGTTTTTCTTCTAAATATGCAATCCTTTAATCTATTGAGTCTCATATGGTAATACTGACCTTCTTTTGGCCTCTGTATCATCTGGCCTTAGTTTTTCTGTGTGTATTATGTTGGCCTCTTTTTACCCTTTATTTATAAATGCATTTATATAGTTTATCCTTTGACAACATGCCTGTTAAATACAGCAGGCTTAAGAAAATGTCTCTGTTCTTTCTTATTTCCCTTTACATTTCCCTATATTTATAAACTTAGAATAAAAGCTATTAAGTGCAAAAAACTTTTTAAATGAAATAGTAGCAGAAGAATAGATGTTTTTAAGCCCTGTCGTAACACTACAATGGTCAAGTCCACATTTTAAAGAGAGTAAAACTGCGAGTCATATAGGAGATGCTTTAGAAATACTCCCTGGATTTTGGCAACAGTCTTCAAGCTGGTTTCTTGGCCAGCAGCCACTATCTCTTCCATTTCATTTCCATCCAACTGCTGAATTGATCTTCCTAAAATGCAAAATGCATCATTTCATTTACTAGTCTAAATGCCTTCTGTGACTTCTAATTGCTCAGAGAAGAAAAGATGAATTTACTAACTTTGAGGTCCTTCTACACCCTGCCTTGCTCTTACCTTTCTACTCTTGCTGCCTGTCTCTGGCCCCTGACAAAGACACAGATGATGCTTCAGGAAAAAAAAAAAAAAAAATCCCAAAATACATCATGAGTCCCTCAGTGACTCTGAACACACTATTTCTTCTGCCTCAAATTTATCTCATTTTTTGACTAAGAATTTTTTTTCACTCTGAGATCAAATTCAGATTTTAGAAATTCTAAAAAGTCTTCTCCAGTTATGTATTCTTCCTTTCCCTAGTCATACATTCACTCAAAAAACATTGTGTGTTTTCTAGGCCCCAGACCCTCTTTGAGAGGTCAGAGAGAACATGCTGAGAAACACAGAAAAATTGTCTCCCCTCATGACACATTCTAGAGCATAGAAAAAATAGAAAATGAACAAATAAATAAGCAATACATTTTAAAATAGTGATAAGTGCAATGAAAAAGTAAGAGCAGGGTAAGAGTCAAAAATATCAGGGAAGAGTGAGGAGTACCATAAACTTGATTGTTAAGGAGATGTCTCTTGGGAAATGATCCTCGAATGAGCAAATGGAGATGAATTGCACAGGCAGAGGTTCAAATATATAGAAAAAAATACAAAGGATCTAAGTGTGACCAAGTTTGTTAAGCTAATGAACAATGACAGAAAGAAGAATATTTTGATTAGAATGTGGTAAGCCAATGGAAACTGATATCTTGCCCTCCAGGAGGTAAAAAAATATGTATCGGTACATGTTCCTCCTTCAGTGTTCTTATAACTATTTTATATAATATTATTAAACCATTTTTCATATTTATTTTGCTTTGTATGCTTAAATATCTAAGTCCCCTATTAGATTGTGAGGTAAAAGTATAGTTATAGTTCATAAGAGTATAGTTTATACATTTTATCTTATTCCCCTGCACCTAGAATGGCCTGAGAAAACACATAGGGTGTGTAGACTAATCTATTCATTCATTTATGTATTTCTTTATTCCATAATTGTTTATTGAGAGCCCAACAGATAGCAGGTACCATGTAAAGACACCAGAAATAAACTGATGAGCGAAGGTTATCACAGTCGCTGCCTTAATTATCGAATTTACAATTTTATAGGAGACTCACCAAATAACTACACAGTAGGTAACGTAAAGGAGATATATGTCATAGTCAGACAATCAGGGACAATGTCTCTGAAGAGATGAAGTCTAGGCTACAACCTAAAGGATGAACAGGGGCTTATTACATGAAACTTGAGGCTGAAAGAAGAACTTAAGTAAAGGCTAGATGTGGAGGACAAGATTCAAGACACTGAAAGAGAGCTAGCTTTGCATACCATGTAAAGGATTTTGGCTTTTACCCTAAGAACAATGGTAAGTCATTTGTTTCATCTCAAGTAATTACCCAAGTATTAACTAATTCAGCTTAGTGAGGGCCCACTTTATGGCAAATCTGTCTTAATGCCCTTACCCTCTTCTACAATCATAAGATATTTAAAAATAATGAGTCAAAGTGATCTCTTTGACTAGAACATGGCATAAATGGCCTTCCCTACTGGATTGCTGTTTACTTTCCCAGGATGACTGTCCAGCTGCTCTCATCTATAGAGAGAGTTCATGTGCTCATGTCACTCATGGCTTTCATTGCCCCCAAATATGAATGCTATCATTTGTCTTTGTACCTTTGAACCTCTGTGCATTTGTGCTGCCACACATGAATGAATTCTTGATGGGAGGAACAATACCCTGGCTTACAACAAGAGATCAGGAATCTTTTTAAGGGTCATGTGTACAGAATTTATGATCTGAGGTTATCAATGACCATCATCGGATATCTGTCTTGCCCAACAAGAAATTATTACTAGTCTAGGTCTGGATACAAGGCTTTGTGATACATCTGCAAGGTTTTCCCCTTCATTTTATAAATGTTTTGATAAAACTGACATAAAAAGAAAATACATGATTCCTGCCAATCATAATTAAATGTTATGATCCTGCTAGTGTCTTAGTAACAGGACTCAAGGTTTGGAAGACCGTCTATCTCTAGCGCAAATCAGCCTACATCTTGCATACAGTTTATACAGTCAGACATACACAAAGCCTCTAAGAAATAAGTTAAATTATTATTTAAAAAAAGATGAAAATGAATCAAGAATAATGTCACATACTGGGCACAATGTTCTAGTTTTATTATGGCAATAGTCAGGGCTTCTCCACAAGATGTGGTTGTTTTATTAGACCCTGCTGACGACTAACTGACAAAACTAGAGAAATGCCCATGGAAGAATACAAGCAAAAAAAGAAGAGGCAAAAAGAAAGAAAAATCATAGAATATATCCTTTTGATTTGTCTTTCCTTTTCTCTGAGCACAGGCAGATTTTTCACTTGTCAGAAGCTGTACATGTGTGAGGAATAGAATCCTGCATGTCTTTATTTATTACAATGGGGTTTTGCAGCCTTGGAACTATTGATATTTGGGGCCAAATAATTTGTTGTTGGGGGCTGCCCTGTGCATAGTATCATTTTTATCAGCATCTCTAACCACTACCCAATAGATGCCACTAGCATCCTTCTGCTCCCTACTTGTGACAATCAAAAAGGTCTTCATACATTGCCAAATGTTCCCTGGGGTCAACAGGAAGAACCACTACATTACAAAATGAATTAGGGGTCTGATGTGAACAAAGAAATGTACTAAATAATTCATTTTCCCATATTCTCTATGCCTTTATCTTTGTATGAAGATACAAAGATATGTATGAAGCACAGGAGACTGTATATGTGTATCTCGCAGATGCAATTCTTACATTATCTCATTCAATCCTCCCAAATATTCTTTAAGCAGAATGCATCCTCCTACATTCAATTCATGCTGAAACTAAGGTTCAGAGAAATTAAGTTACTTGGTTAAATATAAACTATAATAGGAAGAGTCAAGATAAAACTCAATACTCTCATATAAAACTCTAACAAACTGTGAACATAAATATAATCAAATGTGATATCTAAGTTTTACAACTTTTAAGTTTTACAACTTTTTTACGACTTATCCTTTTACATTCTAAGTCAACCCTACATGCAATAAAAGTCTCTCGTGCACATAAATTATTGAATATATTTTTAAAGGTCTTTCAGATTATGTTTTCCTTATAACCCTCAAAACAATCCTGTAACAGCATAGCAGGGGTTCTTATGCTCATTTTATAGCTGTAGAAACTGAGGGTCAGGAACGTTAAATGACTTACCTAAGAACTTATAGTTTGTATGTGAGAGAAACTGGATTCATCTAATATATACATATGCACATATACATATGTGTGGATATATGTCTGAATATGACAGATTCAGATGACAACTGGACAGGTCTCTACATATTAATTTTGAGCTCATTTCACAGCATCCCAGGATTCCAGGAAAGGGTAAAGGAATTTTTTGTTCTTCTTTACCTAGTAAGCATTAGAACTGTATTTGCTCATACACTTTTCTCTTAAAATTAGATTTCTCATTTCTTGATCATAGGGGAGGGAGAGAATGTGATTATCTTTGCTTCAATATAAATCATATTAAATGACCATAAATATACACAAACTCTAATCTAGAATTGAACATTTCATGGAGATGATAGAGGAGTATGGAGAAGAAGTGGGAGAAAAGGGTTGGGGTGAAGGATGAAAATAATCGACTAAGTATAATCTAGTAAGATTGGAAGGTTAACATTGAAGTCTATGGGGGATATAGCCAGACCCTTGGGTGGGATACATGAGAGGAACTTCCATGGTTTGGCTCTAGAATGAATCCATTTGGCAGTATAAATCAAGGGAAAATTCAGAAACCAAAGAGTTTTCTTGGAGAGATATGCAGAAGTACTTAAATGGGAAAAGTCCAAGAAGGTTAACTAGGAGATTTACTGCAGGAGTACAAGCATGTAATGATCGATGCAGGGAGGGACTGAAATAATCCAAAATTTTACTTTTTTCGCCTGAATTTTCAATCATTTTTCAGTATTATACCTTGAAGTTTAATGGGTACAACTCCTTCACGTTTTAGGGAAGACTCTTCTATAAATGTCACTTAGTTGAAGGTGGTCACTGATACTGTTCCAATCTTCTATATCCTTACTGGTTTTCTATTTGTTCTATCAAATATTGAGAGATCAGTATGGGGATCTTTGATTATATTGTAGATTTGTCTATTTCTCTGTATAGCTTTATAATTTTTGATTCATGTATTTCGAAGCTCTGTTATTAGGTGTATAAATGTTTAGCAAAGAATTGGCTCCTTTATAATTATGAAATGAACTTCTTTGTGATAACGTTTGCTCTGAAATCTACTGAGCTTAGTATTATATAATACTTAACATTAATATCCACCTTTCCTTTGGTTAGTGTTAGAACAGTATGTCTTTTTCTATTCTTTTATTTTAACCTTTTTGTGTCCTTATAAAGAGTATTTCTTGCAGCCAGCATATAGTTGGGTCTTGTTTTTAACCTATGGGCTACTTACTGTTTGCATTTAATTTAAATATTTATATGATTAATTTTATATCTATCAATTTATTATTTCTTTTTGTATATGCCCCCTCTGTTTAGGGTTCCTTTTCCCCTCTTTTTCTGCCTTCTTTTGGATTAATGCAATTTTTTTTTCTGATTCCATTCTCTCTCTCTTTGGGGAGCTTATTAGCTATAACTCTTTGTTTGGTTATTTTAGTGGTTTCTTTTGGGTTTATAGCATCCATCCTAACCTTTCAATCATCTATCTTCAAGTGATATGCCACTTCATGTCTAACATAAGAAACTTATAGTAGTATACTTATATTTCTCCCCTCCTGAAATTAGTGTTCTTGTTGTCATGTAATTTGCTTCTATATGGTATTATTTTTATCTAAACAGTCAATTGTGTTTTAAAGAGATTTAAATAAAAGGGAACTAGCTTGTATTTTTACCCATGTAGTTATCATTTCCAGTGTTCTTTGTTCCTTTGGCTAGAGGTAGATTTCCAAATGGTACAATTTTCTTCTGTCTGAAGGACATCTTTATAATGTTTCTTAGAATGTGAGCCTGTTGGTGATTAATTCTTTCAGCTTTTTTATGTCGGAAAAAGTATTTCTATTTTTATGGATTTTTTGCTGGAATAGAATTCTAGGTTTTGTGTGTGTGTGTGTGTGTGCGCACGCACAATGTGTGCTTTTAAGATATTCTCTTATAACTGGTTTTGAGAAATTTGACTATGATCTGCCTTGGTGTTACACTTGGAGTTTACTGAACTTCTTGGATCTGTGCATTTTTAATTTTAATCAAAAATTTTTTTTTAAATTTATTTTTGCTGTGTTTGGTCTTCGTTTCTGTGTGAGGGCTTCCTTTAGCTGTGGCAAGCGGGGGCCACTCTTCATCGCGGCGCGCGGGCCTCTCACTATCGCGGCCTTTCTTGCTGCGTAGCACAGGCTCCAGATGCGCAGGCTCAGTATTTGTGGCTCACGGGCCTAGCCGCTCCGCGGCATGTGGGATCCTCCCAGACCAGGGCTCGAACCCGTGTCTGCTGCATTAGCAGGCAGATTCTCAACCGCTGCGCCACCAGGGAAGCCCCTTAATCAAATTTTGAAATTAGTCAGCCATTATTTTTTAAAATACATTTTTCTGTATACTGTCTGACTTCCAGAATAATAACTGCATGTATATTAGGTTAGTTTAACTTATCTCAAAACTCACTGGTAATATATTTTTTTAATTCTGTTTGTCTGTTTTCTTTTTTAAGAATAATTGTTATTGCTATGTCTTCAAATTCACTGTTCATTTTTTCTGAAATATCTAATCTTCATCTATGGCCATACCACCTTGAATGCACCCAATCTTGTCTGAAATAGCTAATCTTCCATAACTTCCAGCCACTGTATGTTTCTCCTCAGACATTATAATTTTCATCTGTAGAAATTTGATTTATCTTTTTTATATCTTCAATATCTCCACCTACCTTTGGGTTCATATAAAGTACAGTTATAATAACCATCTTCATGTTCTTCCCAGCTAAATCTAATACTTGTGTTACTTCTGGATCTCCTTCAATTAATTTATTTATCTTCTAATTATAGATTTCCTTTTTTTTGCATGTCTGATAATCTTATTGTACACTAAACATGATGGATTTTACTTTGTTGAGTGCTGGATGTTTCTCTATTCCCATATACATTATTAAGCCTAATTCTTAACATAGAATTAGGCTTAATAATAGTTCAGAAACTTGGAATCAGTTTGGTCCTTCTGGGTCTTACTTTTATTATTTCTTATGGAGAACTAGTCAATGCTCAGTGTAAGGCTATTTCCCTGTGTATTATAGCCAATGCCCCATGAATTATAAAGATTCCCAATCTGGCTGCTGGGAACAGACACTACTCTAAACCTCTATAAATGCCAGACTCTGTTAACTTTTATCTTTCTGGGTGGTCATTTCCCAGTTTCACGTGGTCTCCTCTTGTGCGTGTGCTGATACACATTGGGGACACTTGCAGATATGTGTACTTTTCTCTGTGTGTATCTCTCTCATCAGTTCCCCTGTCCTGTGAACTTTATCCATCACCAAATCCTATAATCTCCACGCTGCCTCTTCAATTCAAGAGACAGCTGCCTGCTGCCTGGGTTTTACTGCCTGCACTGTTGTCTGGAAAGTTTCTCAAGGCAATAAGCTCGGCCAACAGCAGGGCTTTCTTGTTTGCTTGCCAACACTCAGGCCTGATGCCTTTGTTGTCTGATGTCCTATGTGTTGAAAAACTTTTATTTCAACTATTTTATTTGTTTTATGATTGTTTCAGGTCAAAAGTAAATTCAGTCCCTGTTATATCATCTTTTAAAGATTATTTTTAATTTTTCTTTTTTTTGTTGTTGGTTGAGTTGGGTCTTCGTTGCTGTGTGTGGGCTTTCTCTAGATGTGGTGAGTGGGGGCTACTCTTCGTTGTGGTGCGTGGGCTTCTCATTGCAGTGGCTTCTTCTTGTTGTGGCACGCAGGCCCTAAAGTGTGCTGGCTTCAGTTGTTGTGGCACACGGGCTTAGTTGCTCTGTGGCATGTGGAATCGTCCCAGACCAGGGCTTGAACCCGTGTCCCCTGCCTTGGCAGGTGGATTCTTAAACCACTGGGCCACCAGTAGTCCTTGTTATATCATCTTTATTAGAAGCAGAAGTATCATCTGTCAGTTTCAGGTTCAAATGTCACCACCTCCGATAAGTCTTGCTATGAACTTTCCCTCTTTGTTTGCCTCATGTCACCATCTATTCCATCCCTTCTATAATTCCTTCATATCGACTCTCCCAAAATTGTAATCATTTTTAAATTATTTGTTAAAATAATTAAATACTTGTTCTCTTTTTCCTCTCTTGACTACACAATTTCATTCATCACAGCATGGACTTCTAGAATCCCAGAAATTATGTGCATGGCACATAATAATTGCTCCTTAAATATTGGTTGAATAAATGAGTACATCTCAATCATGTTTTTCTCTCTCCGACTTGTATTTGCCTATCTTATTATTTAAAATTTAATATTCTATGCGTGCACTGTACACTGAGGAATTTTTCTGAGCAGAACACTGGGTTAAACAAAGAGGCAAATAGCATTTCCCTGGGCCTCTTCTTTGCAACAGAGTCACCCAGCTGGCAGATCTGCATTCAGAAGCAGGGTACAAAACTGAATACTTGTCCCTGGAAAGCTTTCTAGGTGTATACTGTATGAGTACCACCCTTGCTGCTGCCTTCCTTCCTGCGGCACTGCTCCCTGAATTGTGTACTTGAAACGGGTTTGCTTTAGTGGGAAGTAGCAAATAAGCAGGAGACTACTGAGAGGTAAATGTGGCAAGGTAGACTCTCTTAGTAATGACACAGGAAGTGATATATGTCACCTCCTACTGTGACCTTTTTCTCCCTCCAGCGACACATATTACTCTGAAAAACGAACACAGTTAAAAGGAGAAAAAAATTGAGCCATCAACGTGGGACACTGTTTAGTGGCAACCAGCTTGTTTACATCCCTTTCTCCAGCATGAAATGCTGCTAGACTTTTTGATTTAGTTCCCTTGCTTTCCTTTGAAACAGAGAACTCCAAATCTAGTGTTAATTTGGAGATAACCCTCTTCTCAAACTTCCTACATTTATTGAAATTACGCTATACTTAAACGGAGGGAGAGGAAGCAATGATTACTAAGCACTTACCAATTTCTAGTGACCCTGATGGATCCTTTGATTTCGGGAGATAGAGACATGTGAAACAGATTTATGGAGGTCACAGTCTGATTGGATTAAATAGACTAGGTAGTGCTAAAAACTTCATGGACATTTCTATGTGATAAACAGACAAAGTGTTAGAGGATGAGAACAGACATGCTATGGACTCTGAGGACACAGCATATAATAGCGGGGCCTGAAGAAAATATTGTATTGGAAATTGTTTAGTAACAATGGTTATATGGATACAGACACATTAAGAAAATCCTGATGTAGTAGAAATAGCATGGGTCACAGGAGTCAGACAAATTTGGTCAGATGGGGAAACTAATACTCAGTGAAGTTAAGTATGATACCTGAGGTCACACAGCTGGTAAGTATAAGAGTAAGGATTTGAAGCCAGGTCTCTGAGATCTAAAAGGTGAGCCTCTTTGTTCTACCAGATTACCTGTAAATAGCAATATTTGTGTTTTTAAAAGAATTTCCTCTTTTTCTAATATAGCCTAGGTGATCAAGCTGTGTTAAATCAAATTCCTGGTGTTTATGTGGTCAGAAATATGTGCAATTGAGTGACTTAAAAATCAACACCCAGAAGAGAGTGGACCTTTCTACCATGCTTCTTATACTGAGACTTTCATCAGCAAGTGATTTCCTTGCTTTTTAATTTAATGCTAACTCTGTTCAAGCAGAAAATAGATTTGAAGACAATGAAGAATGCACCACTTTATTTTCCTAAGGTCTTCCCTGCACAGTAGACCTTGAACAAAACTAATTTTATAAGGAGAGACAAACAACCAAGTTAATCTTCAAATGCAAAAATTTATTGTTTTTTTCCCTAAATTATTTTACTAAGTATTGATTCCTTGATTCTTATTATTTGTCTTTTTTTTGTTTTTTTTTTGCGGTACACGGGCCTCTCACTGTTGTGGCCTCTCCCGTTGCGGAGCACAGGCTCCGGACGCGCAGGCTCAGCGGCCATGGCTCACTGGCCCAGCCGCTCCGCGGCATGTGGGATCTTCCCGGACCGGGGCACGAACCCGTGTCCCCTGCATTGGCAGGCGGACTCTCAACCACTGCGCCACCAGGGAAGCCCTTATTATTCGTCTTTAAATCACAAGGCTCAGTGTAGAATTTGCTTACATTCTGGTAACAAAATTCATAATCAAAAGGGAAGAGGAAAATAATCCCACCATGGTGCATGTAATTTTTCTGTCCAAGGGAACCTTGTAAATTGCTGATAAAAATAAATTGTAGCAAATGAGAAAATCATAAAAAGTAAAATATCAAAGGATTCTTAGTGATAACTTGGTCCATTATTATTTT
>NW_006785225.1:3917767-3950179 GCF_000442215.2 Lipotes vexillifer | reverse complement strand
AAAGATTGGTTTTCTGAGAAGGAGTACTTTGATTGCAGTTTTTCCACATGGGTATCATATTTTGGAAGATTTTTTAATGTAATAACATTACTGACAAATAATGGTTATACTGAAGTTGATCACTTTAGAAACGGGGAAATGTGCAGAGTTTGTGATCATTAGTAACAACAACAACCAAAACAATTCTCTGAGGTCCAAATTATTCTTGACCTTCAAGGAACCTAGAAAGTCTAAGGGAGTTTTTTCCATCATTGGTTTTAGTGGGTTCTATGGCAGTGTATCCCCCTTCAAAGGAAGCTGAAAGAATAAAAGACAGTTGAGCCCTTTTTAGAATAAAGAGAATAGAATAAAGTCAGGCTGAGATCAAATTGAACTTCAAGGCCAGAGAAAGAAATCTCAGAAATACATTAAAATGGAACTGAGAATTAAGAGCATATGGAGGTCAGAGGTGTGTATAAGCTTAGAACAGAAGAAGGTTGTGATTTAGCAAGATACCCAAGTAAAATCAATGGATTGCTCATTGCTGGTGTACCTTGACTACCTGGTGCTTCTTAAGTAAAATAGCTTTGATGTCTGGGGAGAAGGACAAATAGAAGCCTATCAAACATTATATGTTTTTCTTGGGCTCCCAAATGTTTTAAAAATTACAAAAAATGTATCTTTTAGCCTTCATTTCCTGTACCTTCAGAAAAATTTGCAAGAAGCAGGATGATTTTACTATAATGGTATCAATTTTCAATACTCATACGGTGGCTTTGTAAGCAGATAGGGTAGGGGATCCCTGGGAAGAGAGAACTAGGCACAGCTTTCTTGACATAAAAGAAGCCATTCTGGGCCTAAGCCATTTTGTGGTCTAAGCCTGACCACAGTGCTTGTTCTTGAATAGGTCTCAGTGATTAAGGATCTTAAGGGAAGGGAGGGAATGGAGGAACAGAGGAAAAGCAGTTAAGAAACAAAAGTTCAGTGATAAAAACAGTCCTATTTCCTCCTCAAAGGATGTACATAGCAATCTGAGAGTTCTGCAGGAACTAGGGCCCCCAGGTGGAGGATGGTAACTACATTGCTGACACCCCAGAATGGTCCAAATCTAAGGAATGATGATGTTCACCTTTTCTGACCCTCGTGACTTCAATCAACTAAAGCTTGGACTCTGTCAACCTTTGCCCAGATTCTATGCTTAATTCTCCTCTGCTCAAGCCCCTTCATGAATATGTATGTATCTTTAGCTTAAAACTGCCCCAATTTTGCTGTTCATGGAGACACTGCTTTGGGAAAGATCGCCGGTGTTCGCCTTACTTGCTGCAAGTAATAAATCCTTCCTCCTCCCGCTCTTTGACTTGATTGTGTCTTTTGGCTCTACACCCACCAAGAGGCGAACCCAGTTTTCGGGTAACATCTTCATCTTTGAAACAGCATAGAATGCATGCTTTCCAACTCAAAGTCTACAGTATTCTCTATTATCTTATAATAAGGTCACTTAACTCATTTATATAATTATATAACTTAATAATTTAAATAATTTGTCTGGGCCCCGAGGCATTTAAATTTTCCATCTAATTTAAATCGTTATGACATCTGAATTTTAAGGTAGTGTTTCTTAAGATTTAAGGGGCACCTAGGACCTTGCTGAGGTGCAGATTGAGATTCAGTAGACTTGGCAATTCTAATCAATTTCCAGGTAATGCCAGTACTGACGGTACCCAGGCCATACTTTAAGTAATGAGAGCTTAAAGCAAATGTCTTCCTCTGGGACTGGAGAAAAGGGCTCATGTGAAACTAGTTTGTTTGGTAATGG
Organism: Lipotes vexillifer; assembly: GCF_000442215.2. NCBI lineage: Eukaryota > Metazoa > Chordata > Mammalia > Artiodactyla > Lipotidae > Lipotes > Lipotes vexillifer. The sequence goes on along the minus strand of NW_006785225.1, from coordinate 3,948,384 downwards.
GATACCAAGGAATAAGAGTACAAGGCAGGTAAGCGAAACAGAGAAGGCATGAAAGCCAATACAATCATATATTATCAAGTTGGCTGCCAGGATGGGTAATGTCAGGGAGGAAGAAATTTGCCTTCTAGGTTCTTCTGGCTGTTCTAAGAATTAAATTAGCATGAGAGAGATAAACAGAAGAAAATCAAACAAAAATTTAATATGTACACATGGGAGAGACCCAGTAAATTGAGTAACTCACCAAAATGGCCAAAGCCCTCACCTTAAATACCATTCTCAGCTAAAGGCAAAAGAGGCTAAAGATGTTGAGGGTAGAGAGAGTCAGTTAAGGGAGGCTACAAAGAAAAGCACAGTAAACTAGGGCAAAGTCGTTATTCAGGTTTAAGTCAATGCCTTCTCCCTTGATAAGAGTATCTAGATTTAGTCAACTTCTTCTTCCTGGTACAGCAAGGGAGATTTCTCTTATAAATGTAAATATTTCCTACAAAAAGGTAACTCCTACTTAGTTTTCAGAGTTTTTCCGATATCTGCTGTTTCTTAGAAAATAATCAGCTTAAAGCAATTAATATGCCATAGAGACGTATTTTGGGATGGCAAATTCTGCTCCCCTACAGTAACTAATGATAAATCCTACTGGGAACTCTTAAAGAGTTTTATGAAATACATATCACAATTTACTGCCTGAGGATGAAAGAGGGAATATTTACCCATCCAATCTTACTCCCATTGGTCAAAAGATGCAATATGTTTTATTATGATTGGTTGGTGCCTTGAGACTGAGAGCTTGGCCACAAAGCTCATGTCTCTTTGAGACAAAAGACAGATGGTCCCTTGGCACTCTGCTACACTGCTTCCGCCAAAGCCAAGTCATGACTTTACCATTCTAATGGTGAAAGTATAGGCACACTCTTGGACAATAAGTGTCTGGGGAGAAGATAAGTATTACTGCATTTTCACTTTCAGATTACTGGATGGCCTTTTAAGGGACCAGTAAAAGTCATTGTGGCTTTTTCCTCTCCTAGAATTTCTGTGGCCCTTCCAGTGACCTCTAGTTTATGAAGTGGTTGCTAGTTAGTAGAGAATCAGACCCAATTCCTCTTCCTACTGTTTAAGAGAAAACCATGTCCTACAGTAGATTAACTGTACAATACAAAGATCCCCTGCCAGACAGCTATAGAAGAAATCTCTCTTGTTTGGAGGCCCTTTAGCAATCTTGAAGATGCTATGGGGTGAGGCTATGTCTCTCTCTCTCCTAAGGGAGTCTAAAAGATTATCACCATTACCATAATATCGGCTATAGAAAACAAGTACCTCTGGGCTCTAGGCAGCCCGTTTTTTTTCACTTTTCTTATTATAGTTCTAAAATTTGAGTGGAATGACAATCTATTAAAACAGTGGCATTCCGCAACTAATTAGAATGTTTCCAAAGCTTTAGATTATGCAATAAACATTCACATCAGAATTCACTGTCTTGCTCAGGTTAGGGCTGATAACTTGAATTCTCTGCTCAACTGTGATGCCTGCATTATTTTCCCCCTAGGGTGACAAAGGTTACTGAAACCTGGGGGGAGTTTTAAAGTGTCAGTAGCACACAGACAGCTTCACTCATGAATTCCTATCTGTTCTGGAGTTTGAGACTCAAAAACATTTGGGATTCAATGGAGCATCAAATTACCTACATTTGGCAAGAGGTCATACTGTGTAGAGGAAAGAGCTTTGGCCTAAGTCTGAGAATAAATTTTCTAGATTCTTGAGTTGAATTCCAGCTACTCTTCCAAACAAAAGGTATGGCTTTAGACTTATTCCTTTGATGATAAAACTTCAGTTCCCACACATTAAAACAAGAAAAAAAGTATTATTCTCATTCCTATCTCAGGATTATCAAGGGAAACAAATGTTTTAGTTTTTGTCCGTATCACACAATAGGTGTGAAGGTAACATGAAAAGATGGCAGGCACTTTATAGCCATAAAAGGACCACACAAGGGGTTGTTCTGGCAAATCACAAAGGTGACAATGTATGTTTTCAGTTCTTTCATTATACCCTATAACTGATATCACTTTCCTTTCAATGCCCTTTTTATTACATCATAGTCACACTTCACTATTTCAAAAGGTCTTTTCACCCAGCTAGCTCTCTAGTAAGAAATCAATAATCCAAAAAAGCATTGATAATGCTGTTAATTATGATGATGATATAATACTTTGCATGTGAATATTACAATTTAAAAATAATATGAGTGGGAAAAAAATAATATGTGTGGAATTCCCTGGCGGTACAGTGGTTAGCACTCTGTGCTTCCACTGCAGGGGGCACACATTCGATCCCTGGTTGGGGAATTAAGATCCTGCATGTTGCATGGCATGGCCAAGAAAATTAAAAAAAAAAAAAACATTTTAAAAAATAAATAAAAATAATATGAGTATCTACTATTGCTAACGATGACCACATTAAAAGAAAAGCCTTCACTTTTCATTTTGTCCATGAAGCTCTAAAAGAACAGATCTCTTGATGTGACTCACATAGTAAGGTATGGTTAAAGAATTTGAACCAGGCATAGAGGGCTCAAAACCTTTCTATTATCACTATGATTGTTACCAAGACTGTCACCTCATAATCAAAACTCTGCCCCTCCCTAGAACAGAAGCCAATTACTCTTCTCTAAGTTTCAGGAAGAAGCTGCAAAGAGAAAAAACAGACAAACAAAAACAAACAAACAAAAAAATAACAAGAACTGCTTAGAACCAGCTAGGCCCAAGATGGTGGAAGATTTAACTTCCTGTAGACCCTGAGCCTCATTATACACTCATTGTAATACATTTACATGCTAAATGACACAGCAAGACAGTTGATGATTGCTGTGACAACAACCGGAAAAGCCCAAACAAGGACTGAAAAGATTTGCACTGGTTCCAGGTCCAAACCACACCCCTATTCTCTAATAACACATGAATATTCCTTCAACTCTTTCCAAATCCCTCCCTTTTACTTCAACCTTCCTATATATTTGGTGTCTCCCCTCTGAATTGGGTTGAGAAGTTGATTTGCAAACTAGGTTCCCCCTTCTCCATTCTTTGGGCATTGAATACAGCTTCTGCCGTTCCAGTCTCAGCATCGGTTTCCTAATCCTAATGACAACAGGGGAGACATAAACAATCAAACAAACAAAGTACACTAGAGGAAAAAGCCTCTGGCTGACCAAATTATAGTCCAATCCTGACAAAATTACATAAAACATCACACTAAAGTTTTATTTAACTCAGTTCTTATTACCTGATATGGCATATCTATCTTTCACCAAAATTATTACAAATCTTGTTAAAATGCAAGAAAAAACATAACCTGAAGAGACAAACCAAGTATAAGAACCAGAATCAAATAAAACACAGATGTTGTAATTGTCAACATCAAACATGAAATTTAAAATAACTATGATTAATATGCTATAAGGGTCTAATGAAAATGTAGACAGCATGTAAGAAAGTTAGCAGATTGGGTATGCGTCCCTAAACAAAGAGAACCAGACCTAGCTTTCTTGACATAAGAGAAGCCATTCTGGGTCTAAGCCATTCTGTGATCTAAGCCTGGCCACAGTGCTTGTCCTTGAACAGGTCTCAGTAATTAATGATCTTAGGGAATAAAAGAATGCAGGAACAAACAACTGTTATTAGGCAAGAGAAGTGACAATAGAAAAGATAGTATATCAGGTGTAAAGACTCCCAGTTCTGTTTCAATGGTAAAGATTAGCCTAATGTTCTCAACCACCAGATTAACTGGAACCTAAGGGATGAAGATGTTGACCTCTTCTGACCCTCATGACTTCATTCAACTAAAGCTTGGACTCTGTCAAACTTTGACCCAATTTTATGTTGTATTCTCCTCTGCTCAAGCCCCTTCATGTATATGCATGTAACCTTAGCTTCAAACTGCCTCAATTTTGCTGTTCTGGGAGACACTGCTTTGGGGAAAATCTGTAGTGTTCCTTTTACTTGCTGCAAGTAATAAACCCTTCCAACTCCTGATCTTTGGCTTGATGTGTCTTTTGGCTCTACCCACTAAGAGAGGAACCCAGTTTTTCAGATGACAAGACTAGATGGGAAATATAAAATTATGTACCACTGAGATGGAACCGTACAAAATTAAAAAAACAAAAAAATTAGAAATCAAAACAGTATAATAAAAATGAAGAATAACTTTGAGTTCAAAGTAAAATGGGTATAACTGAGGGTTGAATCAGAGATCTTAAGATAGGTCAATAGAAATCTCCCAAAATGAAATGCTAAAAGAATAAAGGATGAAGGAAAAAAAAAAAGAACAGAACATCTAAGACAATGGATGAATTTCAAAATGTGTAGCATACATGCAATTTAAATACTAAAAAGAGAAAAACAAGAATGTAGCAGAAGAAATATTTGAAGTAGTAATGACTGATAACTTTCCAAAATGAATGACAAGCACCAAACTACAGACTCAGGAAAAAAAAAAAAGGTAAAGAAAATTCACTTGGGTATATCATATTATCATATTTAAATGATAGGAAACCAAAGAAAAAGATAATATCTTGGAAAAAATAAACCTATAGAGTCACAAGGATAACAATTATATTGGATATATTGTCAGAAACCATGCAAGAAAGAAGAAAGTGGAATAAAATATTTGAAGTGTTAGATAAAACCCCCACCAACCTAGGATTCAATACCAGTGAAATTATCCTTCAAAAGTGAGGGAAAAATAAAAAGTCTTTCTTAGATAAACAAAAACTGGGAATCCCCTAGTGATCCAGGGGTTAGGACTCCACACTTCCACTGCAGGGGGCACAGGTTCCATCCCTGGTCAGAGAACTAAGATCCTGCATGCCACGTGATACAGCCAAAACCAAAACCAAAACAAACAAAAGAACTGAAGAAATTAATCTCCAGCAGACTGTGCTGCTAAAATTATTTTTAAAAATTCTTCAGGGAGATTTTAAATAAAAAAGATCTGCAACTTGGATCTACAGCAAAAAGAGATGAAGCATCAGAAAAGAATAACTGAAAGAAAAATAAAGTCATTTATTTTTCTTATTCTTATTTAAAATATAATTGTTTCTTTAATTTAATAATAGTAGCAATGTATAAGTGATATAAATGACAGCAATGTAATATGGGTAAGAGAGAGGAGTTAAAAATACTCTTTTATAAGGCATCTGCACTATAGATAAAGTGGTATGATGTTATTAGAAGGTATATCTAGTTAAAAATATGTATTGCAAATTCTATGGTAACCACTAAAATTTTTTAGAAGAAAAATATTGATATGCTAAGAAAGTAGATAAAATAGAATCATATAAACTGATAAGTTAGAAGCCAAAAAAAAAAAGACATAGAAAGACAGAAGTGGTAAAAAAACAAAGACCGAGTGCAAAAAATAGAAAAAAAGTTTAAAACTTGATAGATATTAATCTAAGCACATCAATCATCACTTTAAATGGGAATGTTCTAAACATATCAGTATAAAGGCAAAGATTCTCTATAAAAAAATAACAAGGAGCCAAATATATGTTATCTACAAGAAACCAACTTAAATATACAGACTCACATAGGTTAAGAGTAGAGGGATGCAGAAAAGATATACCATGGTTACAGTAACAAAAATAAAGATGAAGCAGTCATTTACTTGCATACAAAGCATAGTTGAGAACACAAAAAATTGTCAGGAATAAATAGGGTGTTTATTTGGTGATAAAAGGGTTGATTCTCCAAAAAGACATTACAATTCTAAAAGCGTATGTACCTAACAGAGTGTTAAAATTTATGAAACAAAAACTAATAGGACTGTGAAGAAAAACAGACAAATCCACTATTATAGTCGGAGACTTCAACACACCTCTTTTAGAAATTGATAAATCAGGAAGGCAGAAAATCAGGAAGGATATAGTTGACTTTACCAGCACTATCAATCAACTTGATCTAATTAACTTTTATTAGAACATTCCATCTAGCAATAGCAAAATACACATTCCTTCCAAGCTCTCGTGGATCATTCAGCAACTTGTAACATATTATGGACCATAAAACATACCTTAACAAACTTAAAAGAAAGAAACCATGTAAAGTATGTTCTCAGACCACAAGTGAATTAAACTAAAAATAAAAACCAGAAAGATAGTTAGAAAATTCTTACAGATTTGTAGATTAGAAAACACATTTCTAAATAACACATACCTCAAAAAATAAGACTCAAGTTAAATTATGTAATATTATATATTATGTAATACAATATTATATTACATATTTTATTATATATACTATTACATATTATATACTACATACTAGGGATATTACATATAAATTAATACACATTGGATTAAGTGAAAATGAAAATACAACTTATCAAAATTTGTGAGACACAGCAAAAGCAGAGAGAGGGAAAAATTTGTAGCATTAAATGAATATATCAGAAAGGAAGAAAGATCTAAAATCAATAATTCAAGTTTCCACTTTAAGAAATTAGAGAAAAAGAGCCATTTAAACCTAAAATATTCAAAAGAAAAGAAACAATATAAACTAAGAGTAGAAATAAATGACAAACAGGAAAACAGTAAAGAAAAGCAATGAAACTAAAAGCAGCTTCTTTGAAAAGATCAATGAAATTGATAAGCCTCAACCCTGGATAACCATGACTATAAGAGAGACTATACACATAGCAACATCAGAAACGAAAAAGGGGTCATCACTGGCCCTTTGACACTAAAAGGATAACAATGGAATGCTACAAACAACTCTATGACTTCAAATTTGATAATTTAGATAAAATGAAACAATTTCTAGAAGGACACAAACTACCAAAACACAAACACCGATAGGTTAATACATAATATGAATATGCCTATACCTATTAGAGGTATTCAAATAATTTATAACCTTTCAAAAAATAAAGCATAGGGACTTTCCTGGTGGCACAGTGGTTAAGAATCCGCCTGCCAACGCAGGAGACATGGGTTTGAGCCCTGGTCCAGGAAGATCCCACATGCTGCGGAGCAACTAAGCCCATGCGCCACAACTACTGAGCCTGTGCTCTAGAGCCTGCAAGCCACAACTACTGAGCCCACATGCCACAACTAATGAAGCCCACGTGCCCTAGAGCCCGAGCTCCATAACAAGAGAAGCCACCGCAATGAGAAGCCCGCACACCACAATGAAGAGTAGTCCCCCCTCGCCACACCTAGAGAAAGTCCACGTGCAGCAATGAAGACCCAACACAGCCAAAAAATAATAATAATAACTTAAAAAAAAAAAAGCATAACACCCAGATTGTTTCACTGGTGAATTCTACCAAACATGTAATGAAGAAAAATCCAGTTCAATACAATCTCTTCCAGAAAATAGAAACAGAGGGGAAACTTTCTAAATCATTCTATGAGACCGGCATTATTCCAATAAAAAAACAAAATGAAGATGTATATGCACATCAATATTTCTTACAAACATAGATGCAAAAATTGTCAGTGAAATATAAGCAAATCAAACTCAACTCTCTCTCTCTCTCTACATATATATATCTATATAGATAGATAGATAGATATTTCATGACCAAGTGGGATTCACTCCAGATATTCAAGGCTGATTCAACACTCATAAGTCAATCAGTGTATGAACCATGTTAACAGGATAAGGGGGAAAAATCATACAATCATATCAGTTGATGCAGACAAAGCATTTGACAAAATCCAACAATATCATGAGAGAAACTTGGCAAATTAGTAACAGGGTGGGGGGAATTCTTCAACTTAATGAAGAACATTCAAATAATCAAAATAAAACTAAAACAAAAACCTAAAGCTAATATCATAGTGGACAATGAGAGATTAGGTGTAAATATGGAAGAGGCAAGAAAGCCCTCTCTCATCAATCCTATTCAATATTGTACTGGATATCTTAGCTAGTTCAAATAAGACAAGAAAGGAGCATAAAAGGTAAATCATTTGAAAGGAAAATACACTGGAAAACTGTTCACAGATGAACTGACAAAATAACTTCTGAAAATAGTAAGCCAGCACAGGTGGTCCTTGACTTAAAATGGGTGGAAACTTGACTTTACACAGTTGACTTTATGATGGTGTGAAAGTGATATGCATTCAGTAGAAACCACGCTTTGAATTTTGATTTCTGCCCTAGTGATATGCATTGAGATAATCTTTCATGATGCTGGGCAGCGGCAGCAAGCCCCAGCTCTCAGTCAGCCATTTGATCACAAGAGTAAAAAGCCGATACACTCACAACCATTCTGTACCCACACAACCATTGTTTTTCACTTTCAACTCAGCATTCAATAAATAACACGAGATATTCAACACTTCATTATAAAACAGGGTCTGTGTTAGATGATTTTTCCCAACTGTAGCCTAAATATAAGTGTTCTGAGCATTTTAAAGGTAGGTTAGGCTAAGCTATGACATTTGATAGGTTAGGTATACAAAATACATTTTCAAATTGTGATATTTTCAACTTATGATGGGTTTATTGGGACATAACCCCATCATAAGTTGAGAAATATCTAGATAGCAAGGTCATTGAAAACAAGGTCAATATAAAAAAGTCAACTGCTTTCCTATATACCGGCACAAAAAATAGGGGTTTGACATCACCATCATCATCATCACAAAGTGCCATTTATAATAATACTAAAAATAAAAAATAACAAATATAAATCTAACAAATTATGTATATAATTTATATGCAGAAAAATATATAACTGAAGAAAGAAATTAAAGTTATAAATAAATGTAGAAATATTCTGCTTTCATGGATTGGAAGACTAAATATTGTTAAAATGCCAGTTCAATCAACTTTGATGCATAGATTCAACAAAATTCCAATCAAAATCCCAGTAAGTTATTTTGTAGATATTGACAAGATGATTCTAAAGTTCATATGGAAAGTCAAAAGACATAGAATAAGTAACAATACTGAAGAAAAGAAAAGAAGACTAATGGCATTAAGATTTAATACAGAGCTTAAAGTAATGAAAAGAGGATGGTACTGGCAAATGAATAGAGACATAGATCAAATAAATAGGGAATAAAATAGGGAGTACAGAAATAGAACCACACAAATAAAATAGGGAGTACAGAAATAGAACCACACAATATAGTTAACTCATCTTCAGCAAAGGAGCAAAGGCAATTCAATGGAGAAAGAATAATCTTTCAGAGAATAATGCTGGAAATATTGAATATCCATATTCCTAAAATTAATTAGACACAGACCTTACACCTTTCACAAAATGTAACCTATTCTGAATAATAGATGTGGCTGTAAAATGCAAAATTATAAAATTTCTAGAAGAAAACATAGGAGAAACTCTTGATGACTATCTTAGTCAGTTCAGGCTGCTATAAGGAAAAACCTGGTGACTTAAACAAACAAGTAAATGAAAAACACACTTATTTCTCATAGCTCTGGAGGCTAGGAAGTCCAAGATCAAGGTGCTGCTGCTAGATTCTGTACCCATAAGAAGCATTTTCTTGGTTTGCAGACAGCTTCCTTCTCGCTATCTCCTCACATGGCAGAGAGAAAGATCATCTCTCCCCTGTGTCTTTTTACAGGAGCATTAATCTCATTAATGAGGACTCTGCTCTCATGACTTAATTTTCTCCCAAAGACCCCAACTCCAAATACTATCATCATGGGCATTAGCATTCAACACATGAATTTTGGAGGAAAATAAATATTCAGTCCATAGCAGTAACTTTGGGTTTGGTGATGACTTTTTAGATACAATATCAAAAACACAGCCCATAAGAGAAAAACTTGATAATCACTTGGACTTTATTAAAATTAAAATTTCTGCTGTGGGAAAGGCAGTGTTAAGAGAATAAAAAGACCAGCTACAGACTAGGAGAAAATGTTTGCAAAACAGGTATTTGATAAGTGACTGGTATCCAAAATATACAAAACCAGAACAAAACAACACAAAACCAAAACCAAAACAAAACAAAAAAACCCTCTTAAAACTCAATGTATAACAACAATAAGATACCACTACACATGTATTAGAATGGCCAAAACTGGGAATACTGACAGCATGGAATGCTGGTGAGGATGTAGAGTAACAGGAATTCTCATTCATTGATGGTGGGAATGCTAAATAGCATTCTTCGGAAAGATAGTTTGGCAGTTTCTTAGCAAAACTAAAAATAGTTTTACCATTCAATCCAGCAGCTCTTTGTTATTTACTTTCAAAGGAGTTGAAAACTCATGTCCACATAAAAACTTGCACATAGATGTTTATAGCAGCTTTATTCTTAATTGCCCAAATGGGAAAGTAGCCAAGATATCCTACAGTGGGTACATGGATAAATAAACTGTGGTACAGTCAGACAATGGAATGTTATTCAGCACTAAAAAGAAATGAGCTATTAAGCCATGAAAAGACATGGAGGAAACATGCATCTTACTAAGTGAAAAAAGCCTAAAAGGCTGAAAACGCTAAGTTTTCTATGATTCCAACTATATGACATTTTGGAAAACACAAAACTATGGAGACAATAAAAAGATCAGTGGTTGTCAGACATTGGGGGGTATAGGGAGTTATAAATAGGTGGAACATAGAGGATTTTTAGGGCAAGAAAACCCAAGAGAAAGAAAACAAAGGACCCAAATAAAAAATGGCCAAAAGAGCTGAACAGGCATCTCACAAGAGTAGATATGAACATGAAAAATAATCATATGAAAAGATGTTCAACATCATATATTGTTAGGAGTTTGAAAATTAAAGCAAAAAATAGATACAACTACATACCTATTAGAATGATAAAAAATAATAAAATCTCACTACCAATTTCTGGTGAGGATTCTGAGCAAAAAATCTCTTAACCATTGCTAGTGGGAATGCAAAATCATACAGCCACTTTGGAAAACCACTTGGCAGTCTGTTACAAAGCTAAATATAGTCTTATCAGATAATTCAGCAATCATACTCCTAGGTATTTACTCAAATGATTCAAAAACTATGTGCACACAAAAACCTACACATGAATGTCTGTTATTTTTATTCAAAATTGTCAAGAAATAAGCAATCAATGTTATCTTCAATGGGTAAATGGATAAACATAGATCTATGCTATCATACAATGGAATAGTGTTCACCAAAAAAATGAAATGATCTATCTAGCCCCAAACAGACATGGATGAAGCATAAATGACCACAGCTGGTTGAAAGAAGTCAGTCTGAAAAGACTATATATTGTGTGATTTTAATGATATGATGTTCTGGCAAAGGGATAAAACAGAAAAAAAGTAGTGAACATTTGTTAGAGGGGAAGGAAGATTGAATAGTTGAAGCACAGAAGATTTATTAGGATGGTAAAATTATTCCATTTAATACTGTAATTGTGGATACATGATACTATGCATTTATCAAAATGCACAGAATATTACAGCACAAAGAGGAATCTCACTGCAGGCAATTTAAAAATAAATAATCTAAAAGTTCTGGGAAATTTCAAGTAGAAAGCAGACTGTGGGAAAACATTCTAACTGTACTACTAATGGATGGAACAACCTCAATAAAAAGGCTGGGGGAAATGTTACTGACCTAGGAAACACTGAAAATGAGTGGAGTCTGTAAAACTAAAAGTTATAGAAGAACTGTATTCTAGTTGATATAGTTGTTTTCCACAGGGGTATGGGTTAATAATTCTGATAGTTCTATAAGTGAATTCTGGAATTAAAATATTAAGTAAATAGAATGTGGATAGTGGAAGCTGGGCTTCTCACCACTGAAGATGGAATTTAAAGATAAATAAAGGAAGGAGTCAACAGTTATCCGTGTGAAATGGATTAGAGGTAAAACTATCAGTATGAACTTATATTTAGGTTAAAACAGATAAAGAAGGTTACATATATAAATATTTATAGACTTGTGTATGCACACATATATTGTTTTGTTCTTTCATCTGGGATGCCTAGAAGCAACACCCCAGTAACAATGAACACACCTAGCACCCTGATCTTACAGTTTCTAAAACCACTGCCCAATAAAAGGGACAAGAACTACTTGGAGTAATTACTGATTCTAGGACTGGAGCAGAAAATATATAAGGTGAGCATGTAGCATCTTGAAGTGCCAGAAAGGATATACCAAAAACAAAAACACAATGACGAATGGTTTATCAAAACAACTCAGGATCCAACTGAAAGAGCACTCAATGGCCCAAGCTGATATAATTTGAACAATAAAATTAGGATTGGGTTGTAACATAAAATATAAAATATCTATGAATCCATACTTACACAAATAAGTCATTGACTAATAATTATAAATAAATGAGGCAAGGAAGAAAAAACTACCAAAAGTAGAGAATGGGAAGGGTGATGAAAGAGTAATTTTACAGTCGAGAAATCTGATAAAGACTACCTCAGCCATGTAACTGAGTTCAACATTAATTGTAATGACTGATTGTGTTAGCATGTACCCTTGACATGATGTGATGAAATGGCACTTAATCTTTGTTGTCATATTCCCAGTAGTCCACAGTCTCTGAATCATGGGAAAAATATCAGACAAATCCCATGTGATGGATATTCCACAAAATCCATGACTAGTATTTCTCAAAACTCTCAAGAAAACAAAAACAAGAAAAGTCTGAGAAACTGTGGCAGTCAAGAGGAGTCTAAGTAGACATGATAACTAAAAGTAATGTGGCATCCTTGATGGGATCCTGGAACAGAAAAAGTACAAAAAGGACAGAGGGAAAAGCTAAGGAAATTTTAATAAAAGTGTGGACTTGAGTTAATAATAATGTATCAGTATTAGTTTATGGATAGTGACAAGCATACCAAAATGATCTAAGATCTCAATAATAGGGTAAACTGGGTGGGGAGTCTGGGGAAATCTGTGTACTATCTTCACAATTTTTCTGTACATCGGTTAAAAAAATTAAGTTCATTAGCACTTTTTTAAAATTATTTTTTAACATCTTTATTGGAGTATAATTGCTTTACAATGTTGTGTTAGTTTCTGCTGTGTAACAAAATGAATCAGCTATATGTATACATATATCCCCATATCTCCTCCCTCTTGTATCTCCCTCCCTCCCACCCTCCCTATCCCACCCCTCTAGGTGGTCACAAAGCACCAAGCTGATCTCCCTGTGCTATGTAGCTTGTTCCCACTAGCTATCTATTTTACACTTGGTAGTGTATATATGTCCATGCCACTCTCTCACTTCACCCCAGCTTACCCTTCTCCCTCCTTGTGCCCTCAAGTCCATTCTCTACGTCTGCATCTTTATTCCTGTCCTGCCCCTAGGTTCTTCAGAACCTTTTTTTTTTTTAGATTCCATATATATGTGTTAGCATATGGTATTTGTTTTACTCTTTCTGTCTTACTTCACTCTCTAAGACAGACTCTAGGTCCCTCCACCTCACTAAAAATAACTCAATTTCATTTCTTTTTATGGCTGAGTAATATTCCATTGTATACATGTGCCACATCTTCTTTATCCATTCATCTGTCAATGGACACTTAGGTTGCTTCCATGTCCTGGTTATTGTAAATAGAGCTGCAATGAACATTGTGGTACCTGACTCTTTTTGAATTATGGTTTTCTCAGGGTATTTGCCCAGTAGTGGGATGGGATTGCTGGGTCATATGGTACTTCTAGCACTTTTTAAAATGCAGTTAAATGGGAGTCAGAGAACAAAGTATGAATTTCTATCTATCTATCTATCTATCTATCTATCTATCTATCTATTTCTCTCTCTCTCTATCTATCTATAATCTCCACTCATTTTAAGGAATAGTGTTGACCCACAAGTGGCTCAGTCTAATGGAGTAAAAATAAAATACACTATTATTCAACATTGTTTTGGAAGTTTTAGCCACAGCGATCAGAGAAGAAAAAAGAAATAAAAGGAATCCAAATCGGAAAAGAACTAAAGCTGTCACTGTTTGCAGGTGACATGATACTATACATAGAGAATCCTATAGCTGCTACCAGAAAACTACTAGAGCTAATCAATGAATTTGGTAAAGTAGTAGGATACAAAATTAATGCACAGAAAACTCTGGCATTCCTATATAGTAATGATGAAAAATCTGAAAGTGAAATGAAAGAAACACTTCCATTTACCATTGCAACAAAAAGAATAAAATACCTGGGAATAAACCTACCTATGGAGACAAAAGACCTGTATGCAGAAAACTGTAAGACACTGATGAAAGAAATTAAAGATGATACAAATAGATGGACAGATATACCATGTTCTTGGATTGGAAGAATCAACGTTGTGAAAATGACTCTACTACCCAAAGCAATCTACAGATTCAATGCAATCCCTATCAAACTACCAATGACATTTTTCACAGAACTAGAACAAAAAATTTCACAATTTGTGTGGAAACACAAAAGACCCAGAATAGCCAAAGCAATCTTGAGAAAGAAAAACGGAGCTGGAGGAGTCAGGCTCCCTGACTTCAAACTATACTACAAAGCTACAGTAATCAAGACAGTATGGTACTGGCACAAAAACAGAAATATAGATCAATGGAGAAGGATAGAAAGCCCAGAGATAAACCCACACACATATGGTCACCTTATCTTTGATAAAGGAGGCAAGAATATACAGTTGAGAAAAGACAGCCTCTTCAATAAGTGGTGCTGGGAAAACTGGACAGCTACATGTAAAAGAATGAAATTAGAATACTCCCTAACACTATACACAAAAATAAACTCAAAATGGATTAAGGACCTAAATGTAAGACTGGACGCTATAAAACTCTTAGAGGAAAACAAAGGAAAAACACTCTTTGACATAAATCACAGCAAGATCTCTTTTGACCCACCTCCTAGAGAAATGGGAAAAAACCAAAAATAAACAAATGGGACCTAATGAAACTTCAAAGCTTTTTCACAGCAAAGGAAACCATAAACAAGACGAAAAGACAACCCTGAGAATGGGAGGAAATATTTGCAAATGAAGCAACTGACAAAGGATTAATCTCCAAAATTTACAAGGAGCTCATGCAGCTCAATATCAAAAAAACAAACAACCCAATCCAAAACTGGGCAGAAGACCTAAATAGACATTTCTCCAAAGAAGATATACAGATTGCCAACAAACACATGAAAGAATGCTCAACATCATTAATCATTAGAGAAATGCAAGTCAAAATTACAATGAGATATCATCTCCCACCAGTCAGAATGGCCATCATCCAAAACTCTACAAACAATAAATGCTAGAGAGGCTGTGGAGAAAAGGGAACCCTCTTGCACTGTTTGTGGGAATGTAAATTGATACAGCCACTATGAAGAACAGTACGGAGGCTCCTTAAAAAACTAAAAATAGAACTACCATACGACCCAGCAATCCCACTACTGGACATATACCCTGAGAAAACCATAATTCAAAAAGAGTCATGTACCACATGTTCATTGCAGCTGTATTTACAATAGCCAGGACATGGAAGCAACCTAAGTGTCCATCGACAGATGAATGAATAAAGAAGATGTGGCACATATATACAATGGAATATTACTCAGCCATAAAAAGAAATGAAATTGAGTTATTTTTTGTGAGGTGGATGGACCTAGTTGGACCTAGAGGATGGACCTCTGTCATAGAGAGTGAAGTAAGTCAGAAAGAGAAAAACAAATACCGTATGCTAACACACATATATGGAATCTAAAAAAAAAAAAAATCTAAAAAAAACAAAAAATGGTCATGAAGAACCTAGGGGCAGGACAGGAATAAAGACAGCAGACCTACTAAAGAACGGACTTGAGGATACGGGGAGGTGGAAGGGTAAGCTGGGACAAAGTGAGAGAGTGGCATGGACATATATACACTACCAAATGTAAAACAGATAGCTAGTGGGAAGCAGCCGCATAGCACAGGGAGATTAGCTCGGTGCTTTGTGACCACCTAGAGGGGTGGGATAGCAAGGATGGGAGGGAGAGAGACGCAAGAGGGAAGAGATATGGAGGAGGTAAAGCAGAAACTATCACACCATTGTAAAGCAATTATACTCCAATAAAGATGTTACAAAAAATAAAATAAAATAGAAGGAAAATAATAATATTGTTAAAGTGTCAACACTATACTCTGCCAAATATATAATCTGTATATCTAGTCTCTGGACCCTCCTTTTTTCAAGAGTTCACATAGATCAAGACACACTAAGTACTACCTGCCACCATCCTATCTTGTCCTGATATTTTAAAAAAATGCAGGAGATTATGTAGCATGGTTAATAAAATGGCCTTTTATTGATAAAAGTTGTAAAAAACTTTTATTATTCATGAGTGGACTGTTGAGAGAGATTTTCAACTTCTGTTAATTTTACTACTGAATATATATTTAAAACTAGAAACAAAAAGTAATAGGGCAGTGGAAATGAATAAGACAGAAATATAATCACTAGAGTATGAATTATTTGTTGAGGTAAACTGTTAATTTTTAAAGAGAACAAAATGTGAATATTTGTGACTTTTGTTTCAGAGAAATGTGCGTTAAATATTTGATTTTGAATATTTATCCAGGAAGTCAAAACTGGTGAAAGAAACTAACAATGTTTGATAACCTCTTGTGTTCCAGGCCCTGGGCTAGACATTTATAGTAACAACATATTATTTAATTATCATCTATCTTAGTCAGCTCTGGCTACCATAACAAAATAACATAGACTGAATAGGTTAAACAACAGACATTTCCACAGTTCTTAAAGCTGGGAAGTCCAAGATTAAGGTGCTGGCCAATTTAATTCCCTCTTCCTAGCTTTCAGACGGATGCCTGCTCTCTGTGTCCTCACATGGCAGAGAGAATGAGCCCTGGTGTTCCCTCCTGTTCTTATAAGGCCCTTAATCCCAAGGGGAGAGGCCACCCTTACGACCTCATTGCTAATTACTTTCCAAAGCCCTCACCTCCAAATTCCATCATATTGGGGCTTACGGTTTCAATGCATGAATTCTGAGGGGATACAAATATTCAGTCTATAACATCACCACTGGCTTAAAGATGAAATGTTGTTTTGCTTTGTTTCTTCTTATTTTTACAGATAAGGAAACTGAGGTTCAGGTAAATTCAATGAGTTGTGCAAGGTCTATCAGCAATTTCAGGTTTAGCTCAAGGCTGCTGGCTAAATTGTGCTCAGATATATTATTCAGAAAGATAATTGTTTCAATAAAC
Source organism: Lipotes vexillifer (assembly GCF_000442215.2). Lineage (NCBI taxonomy): Eukaryota > Metazoa > Chordata > Mammalia > Artiodactyla > Lipotidae > Lipotes > Lipotes vexillifer. Next base: position 3,931,210 of record NW_006785225.1, on the reverse strand, counting down.
CTAGTCTCAGCAGCTTACTACTGTGGAAATTAGGTTCTCTTGCACTTTCACAATATAATTTAAGTTGGCAGGCACCAGTGTCTATCCTATCTGGTAGGTCTGACATCCCCAAGGGATTTGGGGTCCTCAGATAGCTCCTCTGCATTAGGTAGCAAGAGTAGGAAAGAGAGAGAACACAGAGGATTAGGAATTGTGTTGTTGTTGCCGATGCTGTTGTTTAATAACCATCATTGCCTACATTCTCCTATAGCCAGAATTCAGTTACAAGGTCACAATTCACTGTATAGGGGGCCTAGAGATATAGTCTTGCTACAGGTTCAGGAAGAGAAGGAAGCAAAAAGGGTAAGGTATAATAAAGAAACAAACATTCTCAGCCTCACCACAGAGTCCTTTTAGGGGTGAGAAAAAAATCTTACGTGAACATTTGTTTCTGAGAAGAGTCTCCTGTCACAAAGGAAGTCATTCCAGCAATACAAGCACAGGAGCACAGGTTAGGCTTTACACTCATGATATCACCTACAAGTAGACAAAAGTGAAAAGGAAAGACTTCCATTAGGAAGTCGTATTCCATCAATAGACAAGGCAAGGGAAATGAGAGCATATGTGGAAAAGAGGAGGGGAATGGGAATAGTATAAGAGAAGGAAACGGACAGTGCTTAAGAAATGCTGATTAGCCAAAATAAGAAACACTTCAGATAAAACCTGAAGTGTTTTATTTAAAGGTAAGTTTAATTACCTTAAGAGGTAATTAAACCTTAGGGAGCAAATCATATTGACTGCATTGTGAAGCAATAGTCTTTGACTTTTAGCAACACTTCTTGGAGTAGAGTGGGAAAGAGAGTGATCTTTTAGCTGTATACCATTTCTGACAGTCTGCCGTTCTTCTAGTTGGGAAAAATAGTGTTATCTTGAGCCAAGTCCTGAGGAATGTGGACCATTCACTCTGTCTTGGGAAGCACTATGTCTAGATAGCAGCATAGTCCCATTAAATAACAATCAGGGATCTGAACTTTCATTGAAATTAGGGAACCTAGGCTAAATGTCATCTATAACATTGCATAAAGACAAAGCATTTGCACTTGTTTCCTTTAAGTCTAGAGATAACCCAACAGGGATATTTGGCAGTTGGCATAATTGGAGATCCTATTGTACTTTCTCATCCTTCATCTTGTCAAACTCTGATTCTTAATTCTTGCAGTTCTCAAAACTCCAACTTTCTCTCTTACTCAGATAAATCTTACCCTTGGCTTCCAGAGTAATACCATAATGGTAATTCTTATTTGTTCTTTTTAACCATTCCATCTTCACGTTTTTTTATTTTCTAGCTTGTTTTTTGTTTGTTTGTCTTTGCTGGTGCATTTAATTCTGCCTAAAATGCAGACATTCCTTATCATTTAAACAGAAAAATCTGCTTTATGATATTTACCATCACTTCTTCCCTCCCTGTCTTTTTAACTGTATCTCACATGGTGATTTAACTGACCAAATTTAAGAATTTTACCTTTATATTTCTCTGCTACTTTTACAGACCCTAACACTGTCTACATGATAGAAGTTGCTCAATAAATGCATAAAAAAATAAATTGAATTAACTGAGGCTAATGGTTGCCAAGCCAGAGGTCATATCCTATTTCCCAAACATGCAGTTATCTCTGAATTTCCACGTACAAGTTCACCAATAGGTGAATATTTCATCATCAACAAATGTCTGAAGACACTGAATAACAGTACAAATAAACTAACAGCTCTACATTTTGCATAGTAATGGAGCCATAGGAAAGTCCTTTCACATATAACTTTAAAATCCTGCAGTGCAATGGTTTAAAAACTAAGCAAACATTTAATTTTAACTTTTCTGTTATATATATCATATAGCTCCATAGTATCCAACCCCATCTAATCATTAGAATTATTCTGGGAGCATTTAAAATATATGGATTTCTCTATTATAAATAACCCAAGAGTTTACAATTCAAAGCTCTTAGGTGAGACCTATGTATTTGTATTAATAAAATATTGAATATTCTCTAAGGATAGTCTGATGATTATCCAGGTTTGGAAACAATGATTTAGTATAAATACACCATTGTATAATTTGATATAAAATTTCTGCCTAAATTATCACTAGTGAGACAGTATCCTCTAATCATTGGGATGACATTTTATCTTTGGTAATCAACCCCCAAATAACTAAAGGTCATAGCAAGACTATTTCATAAATCATTATTTGAAAAATCAAGGGGGGTGCTTTCCCTCCACCCCCCCCCACAGAGATATTTTGCTAAATCAGGCTAATTTTATTTTTTTTAAGTTGACTAGAAAATTTCAATCAGATATTTTTGGTAGTGCTCAAAGTAGCTGATTTCTGAAGATTTAATTAAAATCTTTACTGCCATTTCACTTTTGAAACTGTTCAAACTGTCCATTATTTCATCAAATTATTGGAGCAATGGAGAGTTAAATAGCTTGTGTGACCATACTCTCCATTTATGGAAAAGTTGGAAGGCAGAATGGTGCGTTTTAAAGATAACCACACACACTGAATTTCAATACATATTCCAGCATCTAGCATTCTTGTAACTGTATAGAAGTTGCCTGATATCTTCTAAGTTCATTATTCTCTTCAGTCAAGTGATAATTTGGGTAGCTATATAAAGCTAGTATCTTTAGAGTAAATGATTCTATGCCCAATTCAACCATGTTTTAAGGAGAGATGTCAACTGGGGACTTTCCTGGCATCAGAGACGGGCATGCAATCCAAATACTGACAATGCAAGGGATTCTCAGTTTATAAAGATGCAAAGAGGAGAATTAATTATTTCCCCTTTGGTGATGAATATGTAAGTTTGGAATTTGTTGGCAGTCTTCCTTCCTAACAAATGGAAGAAGTTGACATAAAGGAGATGATGCTGCCAATCCAGAGAGAGCTATGAGGCTCTCTCTGGATTGAAAGGGAGAGCTATGAGGACTATCTCTTGTTTGGAGGGACTGTCAGGCCTCCAATTATCTTTACTCATTTAAGGAATTCCCTCTTTGTATGGAGTCTTGCAAATGGTCAGAATCCTCCCATGGGAAAAACCTCAAGGAGAAGAGGCCAATTTCTAGGCTAGTCTAATTGGATGCTTCTCTCCCAGTGTCTGTACTGGATGGGGAAAACAGAGCAACTGTGCAAATGTTACTTGCTTATGTGGTGTTGGTGATGATCTTTAATTGCCAATGGTGGCTTCATCCTGGTAGAGTATAAGTGGCCTCCTAGAGAAACATTCTCACGAAAAAAAACAGCTAAATTTACTGCTCTTTGGCCTTCTGGAATTTCCTCTGTTTCTGTCACATTCCAAACTTGAGCCTCTAAGCTACACTGAATTCCAGGAGTACCTGATATCTTTCAAATAAATTTCCCTTTTCTCATTATTATAGCTAGAGTTGGTTTTCATAGCTTGCAAATAGAACACTAGTGGCATTCAAGTCTCAGGATCCTTCATGAAGCCCTGAAAGCATAGCTTTTCACTGCCTTTCCTGCAGTTATGTAAACCATGTAGTTTATTTTTCTTTTTTTCCCCAAAGTCATCTAAGTTAATTCTGACACTTTCAAAGAGTTTTGATTAATACAGATGTACAAATATCTACGATAGAATAGTGTTATGGACACACAAAAAACTAATACATAGAAAATATCTAATAATTTTGGGAATATAATATGCCATCAATAGGTATTCCTTTCTTTGGAGTCCTCTTGCTAATTTTACAGAAGAACTGGGAAAACGGTCTTATTAAAATTAGCCATGTAGAAAATTGTTACGTACCATCTGCCCTTATCTAGAGAGTTTGTCAAAATTGCTTGGAGCCCTTTAAAATTAAGTTTTGACCTTTTTCATATCCAGCTTTTTATATTAATAAGCTTCTCATAGGAAGAATTTTGTAGTATTCACTTTGCTTAGCATTTCGCTTGACAGAAAACAACTAAAGTGGGTCAAATACGGCTCATAATGCCTCTGTAATGGGTACTACAGCAGTTGAAAGTCCATGAGAGAAAAGCCTTGCCCCAAACTCCTCATATGTAATTCATTTATTTTACAAAAAAGTCATGTGCCAGTCTGCTTAGCTCAACGACCAGCCACGCTATGAAGTGTAAATTATTGATTGCCTATGGAGCTTACTCACTATTTTTAGGTGGTTGCAAAAGTAGTTACGTAGAAGTCTATTGAGTATGAATCAGATTTTTGATAGAATGCAACTTCTATTAAAGTGGTTAGTATTTTTAATCCCCATTTAGCAAAGGATAAAACTATGACTCAAAAGGTAATGTAAGTGGACTTCCCTGGTGGCGCAGTGGCTGAGAGTCCGCCTGCCGATGCAGGGGACACAGGTTCCTGCCCCGGTCCGGGAAGATCCCACATGCCGCAGAGCGGCTGGGCCCACGAGCCATGGCCGCTGAGCCTGCGCGTCTGGAGCCTGTGCTCCGCAACTGGAGAGGCCACAACAGTGAGAGGCCCACGTACCACAAAAAAAAAAAAAAGAAAGAAAAAAAAAAAAGGTAATGTAAATAACTTGCTCAAAGCTCCAAAGCTAATAACTGTCAGGAATAGGAGCCCAAACCTACTCACTAAAAAGTTCCTGCTCTTTACAATTGGTTATTCAGTTTTCCCTCCAAGTATAAAACCATGTGATCAAAGTTATTTTGGAATCTCAGTATTTATTTGGAGATTATGTTCTACTTATATAATTTGTATAATAACATCACTGAACATTTTGTTTTCTTCACTGCCAATAAAAGAAATATATATATATATATATATATATATATTTTTTTTTTTTTTTCTAAAAGGTAGTCTTTAGGAACAAACAACAGGATGTAAACAAATGTAACCAAATATAACAAAATATTTCATTTGGGAAAGTAACTTCCATGCTTATATGGTACATATAAGGTACTTTTAGAAACCTGACTTTAATTTCATGTTACTTACCACTGCTGGTTCAGATGTGACAGAATAATTATTTTCCCAACATTCTATTATATGGATCAACTTGGGGCAAAAATCTGTGATGGTTGCAATAGCTTGAGAAAGGGTGTAAAAGTTCAAGAGTATTCGGGAGCACAGTGTCATGCATAATTAACCATATTTGCCACATTTGTGCCAGACATCTGGTGATCCTCACTGTTAGTTCCTGGTCTATATCTTTATGCCCTCAAGTTCTGCTACTGGCCTGTAATTCCTCTAAAACGTGCCATGCTGCCTCTTCCTTTTAGACATCATTTCCCCATTGTTGTGGAGAGCCTTAGCTCACATTTCTTGTCATATCAAGGAATTCATGTCAGTCAAGTTACTTGCTGGGCTCTGTCCACTGTGTGAGCACTGAGTGCTCACCTGACCCAGGCTGGGACAGTCATGTCTTTTCTTTCAAATCTAGAATTGAGTCACAGTGACTCAATCAATATTTGGGTTTATAAGGTGGGTGAGAAACAAATCTGGAGACCCTGTTGCTTAGAAGAATGTTGATTTGACAGTTCTGATTAGCTAAACTGAGAAACAAGCTAACAGCAGCTCATGAAGTCCAGAAATTTCCTCTTTTTAGCATGGCAGCTGTTTTGTTTGTGTTTTGACCAAGGAGCTTCCATCATCATACAGACGCATCAATGTTCCCTGCCTCTTGTCTCTGTAATATACAGAATATCATGGATGCAGGGGCACTCTCCATTGGAACTTTGGCTACAATGAATAAGCAACCATGGCTGGACAAAGCCGTGGTTTAATTAGAGTGTGGGGGGATTGTGTGCACTCTATTATCCCTCTACTTGTATATTTTTTCCCCAAAACTCTTATGGTGCTAGTGACTACGTGTATTGGTGACTCCTTTGCATATGAGAGGTCTTATGGAAAAAGATCTGCGGCAGGACTCTGTGAAATGCAAAGTAGAAAGATAAGAGGAGATGGATAAGCTGGAGAGTAAGGAGGAAGTGGAGGACAGTGATGTAATGTAATGATAGGGGGCTCTCAGATGGAAACAAAGATAAGGCAGCCTACTGTCTCTCAAAAACTGAAAGACTAATCATATATTCTCCCATTCCAAATTTCAGGAGGACTGCTATTCCTGACCCTGGGTTCCATGCAGTTCCTCGTTCATAGCATCTTTACTTTCATTCTCAGATTATTAGAATAGTCATCCTTCCTGGCTAAACTCAAATGTCAAGGCCACTTGGAGGCGTCCCCTAATCTCTCAAACCCAAATTAATCATTCTTTCATTTGCACTCTCTTAGAATTATGTTTATGAATTTCTTAAAGATTAATTTTACCCTATCATAATTTATTACTAATAAATCAGTCTTCCCTCCACTATAAAGTACCATTAAAATAGCGATTAGTTCTGGCATATAGTTGTGTATACTAAATGTCATTTATACAATAAAATAAAGATAATAACTAAGTATTAAAACCTTACTATTAAGCACACTGCTATGTTTTAAAAATGTATCTTTAAACTGTTAATGCAACTACCTTATGAAAAAGTTCTAATTCCCATTTTGTTAATTAGAAAACAGAACTTTAAAACTACGTGCATATAACCAGTTAATAGTGGAACTAAAATTCAAATCAAGATTTTCCTAATGCCAATGTCCACTGCAACTCAATAATTCCTGAAACTAATTTTCATTCCTGGTTTGATGGTCTAACCAAGATGAAAGGCTGACCTTGGATCATAAAATTTTGCTTAGATTAACATGAGATAAACTAAGCCATGGTTTTATTGATGGCTATTAACAAGACTTTGATAGTCTCTGTAGTCTTTCTTCTTTAGCAATCTTTTGGGAAATCTTTTCTGTAAACACTTCAAATAGAGTCAGGTTATTTCATCTCATAAACAATTCTGTGCATATCTATTTGAAAGAAAGAAAGGTCAAGTTTTTAAAAATAAGCAGCAGTGACATAGACATTGTGTTATGTCTCTATGGGTTCCTTTGTGTCAAGTGCCCACTGATGAAAGTGAAGGTGATAAACTTATTCTCACAGTGGAGTTGGAAGTTCAGTGTCCACTGGGTGTTTATTCAGATTCTATTAATCTAATAAGTGTGATAATTCAAGTCCTGGCAATTTGAAATACCTCATTTTAATGATGTCAGAAAAAAATAGGTTTAATAATCCAACAAAGATTCTAAATAAGACTCAGGTTGCAGAAGAAAATTATTTTAGAAAATTAAACTATTCTTCAACCACATTTAACAAGCCATACATTCTACATAGGTATCATGCCCTCCTGTTTTCAACACTTTGCTCAAATGTTTCCACTTTGCTAAGTAAAATTTACCTTTCCAAGCACTACTCATACCTCTATTTCTCCAAGCATTATATCTATTGCAAGAGCCACCCCAACTTGTCCTCCAAAGCCTCGCTATGCAGGTCCAAAGGGATCAATCCATTTTTCACATTTCTAAATCATTATTTTCCCCTCTCTCTTATAAACTTGAAGGGAACTAACACAGTTTAAACAAATATCCTGAGCCTGGAACTGACTTTACTATTCCTTTTGACCATCGCAAATATCTGATGCTCAAATAAAGACTCAGAGAGATGACATAATCATCCAAAACACATTTCTTTTTAATGTATGGATTGAGATTTGAATCCACATCTGAATTCAATGCTATTCATTTTGTTTTTGCCATCTTGTTGCCTGTGGGCTGGAACTATGTGAAACTGATGTGTGTATCTAACTACAGCAGCTCGCATCATAAGGTCCTCCACATGGTAGATCCTAGATAAAAGCAAACTAGGTGTGGAAACCCATTATTGCTACACATAAATACACATGGTTAGTCATATCTATTCATTACAGCAGCCTTGAAGTTCTCATCTAAATATTCAAGTTGATTTTCACCACACATTAGCAATTCACTGGAGTTAAATACACCTTCCCAAAACAAAATCCATGTTTAAATATTTTAAGCTATTTAATAATTGACATATTTTATTACTTCAACAGAGCCAGCTCTTAAGACATAATTATGCCAAATTAGTGAAGTTGGTTTAAATGCTTGTGACCAGTGAGTAGAGTCCTTCGTGACCATGCTAAGAGCCCACCAACTCCCATCATCGCTAGTATGGGTAAGAGAAACACTGGGCCACCCAGTCCTTAGCATGCCCTTTAAATCATACGTTTATTTTCAGCGGATGCAAAGACTGTCACAGAATGCATAGCTGACACTGAGATGACAAAGAAATCTTAAAATTCCCTGGTCCTCTTGTGAAACTAAACCTTACAAGCCCTTTGGGAGGTTAACGAGGTCACTGACAGTGCTGAGCCCAGCTGGGAGGTAGAGTCACAGTGCCAGAAAATTAAGAGTACCACTCCACGGGCCCAGGCAAGCCTGTAACAAGCCTGACAAATCTAAGGCAGCGGATGTAGCACTTACAGTACCCTCAGGATCTCTGCAAATGTTGTTTTCTAGAATCCAAAAGAGAACTGCTCAAGGTTTACCATACACACTAACACACGCCTCTCCACGACCACATACAAATATGGCCCAGTGCTCATTCTTTCTACCTCTTTTTTCCTCTCTTCCTCTTCCTCTGTTTCTTTCAGCCATGTTGAAAAGCCAAGCTAGATGGAAAAGCAAGTCTGGAGCACACAGAATTTATGCAAACAAATGAGGGTAATGTTTTCAAGAAAAACCTTAATTAGGATCTGTTGAAAAAGAGATTGAAAAGTTCACCTACTAGATTTTTAGGAGTATTGAAGAAGAAAAAATATCTAAAGGCACAGAGGGCAGTGCCTGGCACAGCATAGGATGCTCAATAATTGTTCAATAAAGAAACAAATGGGGGAATTCCCTGGCGGTCCAGTGGTTAGTACTTGGCACTTTCACTGCCATGGCCTGGGTTTGATCCCTGGTCGGGGAACTAAGATCTTGCAAGCCGCACAGCACAGCCAAAAAAAAAAAAAAAACCGAAAGAAGGAAATGGATGATGGTATAGTACTGAATGAGTTTCATGTAGAGTTTTATGTGTATTTGTTTTATGTCCTATAGGTGATTAACATTTGAGTTAAAATAATAAAGTCAGAGAATATTTTAACCAGTTGTATTTGTCTGCTAATGTTTCTCTTCCCTTGGAAAACTTAGTGTGTTGTTCAGGTCCTACATTACAATATGTGCCATAACAAAGCTAACTTTTTTTCTTTTCAAACATATCAGAAAGTATAAAAACCCAAATTTCTAAGACGAAGTTGTTGATTCAATAATAATGAGATCCTCTATCTTCCTGAATCTTAGACAGATATATTAGAAAATTTAACTTCATGTGCTATATGATTTGTAAAAATGGGTTAAATAGGTAATAAATTATTATTATCTTCTTCAACCAAGGCTAGCCTGCTATGGACACTTTAGGTCTGAGGTGGTGGCTCCATGAAGCCTTCAAGAACCTGGCTATGGATCTTAAAACTCATCACCCAAGGTGACTGCTGGAGCTCCAACCATCACATCCGTGTTTCAAACAGCATAATGGAAGAAGGAAAAAGCAAATTATGACAAACAGAGGTCAAATATTTCCCTATACAAGACTCAGAAACCCTGTGACACTTCCATTTTCATCTCATTAAGAACTCAGTTATTGAGATAAAACTAAATGGGAGATGTAATCTTGAAGTTCATGATTAGTCTGTGGCTAGCCAAAATTTGAGGTTTTTAATGTTATTATTAAGAAAGAAGGGTAAAACAAACTTGAGGTTGCCAAAGAAATGTCTTAACAACAAATAACATAGCATATAATAGAAGGTTTGCACCTTGGGCATTTCATTCCACAGGGACCATGTCTGAAGGTGTAAACCTGTACTTCCGGCTTTCTCTTGGATGGGAAAGATGAAGATCCACACAATGGAACTGTGATCAATGTAAAGCTTTACATAACATGCCTTCTGTTATCCACATGCATCCTAAAGGAAAGCATCCAAAGGTTAAAGCAGTATTCATCCCTTGGACCAAGAATGAGAATGGTCAGCTGGTAAATTGGTGTTATTTGTGTCTTTTCTTTCTTTGTCTAAAAATCAAGTATTTATTTTCCTGTTTAAAGGCCTAGAGTTAGAGCATGTTTAATTCAGTAAAGATGTACAGGTTGGCCAACAAGATTTAAAACTGAATATTGATTGATAATTTACTTACCTAATCATTTAGCAAAGTTCATTAGCTTTGCATTTAGCAAAGTTCTCAGAAACCCCCCACCCCGACATACACATCCACTTAATTACCTGAATGTCATCATTCTTTATTTGCCAAGGTCAGAATTGAATGCTATTCAGGGAGAATATAGTTTTCAGGTATTTGAGATAATCTATATCATTTTAAAATATTTTATATAACCTTTACTGTATCTAAGAAAACAACTACATGTTTATAGCTTCTACACAGGAGATAATTTGTGATAGTGGAACATAAGTGCAAAATAGTACTGCAAATTATAGGGTTATATACTTGCCTCTGCCTCTAACTTATTCTCATCCTTAGGCAAGTTAGATAAACTCTCTGGGTCCTGTTTCCTTAACTGTAAAATCAAGATGGTGAGTTGGTTCCCTTTGGGCCCTTTCGGCTATTACACCCCAGGGACACATAGATTTTTGTTGTCACTTTCAATCAAGTTTAATATTCTTCAAGAATCCATCTTTTCAACTTTGGATCATTTTGTAGGCCTTAAATTAATGTCTATACCTCATGGTCTCAACATTCCCCAGTCTTTATTCTAGTTTTATACTTAGAGTCAGCAAAGGGTCTATTTTTAGCAATTTCCCAAAGGAATTGGAAGAGTGTCTCATCTTTGGCTCATTACCTCTGAGAGCCTGTTCACTGATGCCTGCTGTTTTACACTCTGTGCCCAGCTCCTGCATGTAATTGTCACCAAGGTCAATACAGGTTCATCACCTCTGTCGAATGGGGGAATCAAAATGAGTTTTCTCATGTCGAAAGCTGACTTGGATTTGGGTCCCTAGGGCTGGACATTATTCAGCACTGACTAAATAAGGAAAAGCCACACTAAACAGCTACAAAACACACACACACACAGCTTAGTGGTTATGCTTTCATTTCTACCTCTTTCAAATTAAAATTCTTAGTAAAAGGAAATCATGGCTTCCTCCAGACATAGGGTTTCACAGTACTTGTGTTTATATCAGAAGAAGCCAAGCAGGTCCTCAGGTTCTTACCTACTATCTTCTTTCTTTGAAGCTGCAAGCCTGGTATCCCAGTTGGAAGGGCAATGAGACAGTGGAGGTGGAAATAATGAATTAGAAGCAAATGACTCAGTAATGGTTTGGGTTTCCTTCAATAGTCAAGATAAAGTAGACTTTGCTTCCTATTTCACATATGTTCAACTATAGCTCCATAATAAAGCTTAATATAGTCTCAAATCATGTGCATGTACTGGCCATGACACAGGCACTCTGCTGAGATCTTGGCAATCTTGGTAATATCCAATCACCCTCTTGCTCCATCTCTAATCTCCTAGCTCTGTGAACCCCGGCTTATTTCTGCTTTTGATGTATAGATTTGAATTGAAGACTATTCTCTAGAATACTGAACCTTGATTTTTTCTCAGATGTTGTTTTTGCTTGTGGATAAAATCAGGAGAAAGCTTTGACTATCCCCCAACTGTCTCAGTAAAAAACAGACATTTCACTTTGTAATTTGAAGTTTTCAAATTGATTTTCTGGGTAGAAATGCAAATCCATGAGATTCTTTTTTAATAAAACTTTTGCTGCCCTTTGTAGTGAAAGGGAAAAAAATATATTTACTTAAGGTATGCTGTGCGATAAGGATCAAACCAGATATATGATAAATACTGTTTCTCTAGTCTTCACATAAAGTAAATTATGAACCTGCTTTACAGGTAATAAAACTAAGATGTTGGAAGATTATAAATTTAAGGTTTCTCAGCCCATAAAGGAGTATTACTATATTTCGAAATCATGTGTGGCTTGAAACCTGGGCTCTTGCCATCAGCCTGGTTATGGTAGTTCTAACTTGCTCATCTAATGCCATTATCCAGTTAGGATAACCTTTGAGGATATCACTAGCTACCTGTCCCACTGCTTGTTCATTTTGCCAGTCTGCTATTACTGACAATTCTCTGGACTCTTTTCACTTCTCCCTGATGTTAACACACTCAGGGTCATGTATTTGATTCTTCCTATGACCTCTGGGGCCAGTATACTTGGCCTTTCCTAAAGACTTGGAATCACTTTGCATTGTTGGTACTTTGTGCTGTCTCAGAGAAGAACTCCTACTAGGCCAAGACTTCTCACCAGGCCATGAGTATGATCTACCTTTCGTTAGCCGGGACTTTGCTGAATCAAGGACCTGGACAGCTGAAAAGTGGGACAATTTACACACAGTCCATACACCTTCTCTGTTTATTTACTTTTACTTTTTAATCTTTTTAAAATGTTTTTATCTCTATTTAATTATTTTAAGGATGTCAACTTGTCAACTTTCAGGTTTCTTTTTAGTCATTGTCTTTGGAAAGCCAAGAAATTTTGCAGACTCTGATACAGCTGAATATCATCAACTAGAAATATCACTTTGGGGAAGAGAATTTATATATTTCACTCCTTTTTTATCTGTATTGAACTGCAGAGGGTGGAAAATTGAATCATATGCTACTATCCGGCCAACAAATGTGCCCATGCTAGCAATGCTTTATGATGGCTTTTCAGAGCTGTAGCAAGTCCAATCCATGATTAAATACAAATTTTAACCTTCTTGCTTCACACAGAAAATGAGATTTGTGCTGTGGACTTTTTTCTAAAATGTTGAATCCAGCAGAAAGTCTCATCTTGCCATCCAGTTTTCCTTTCCACTATTTCTATTTGCATTCCATTAACATAATGTTGAAAAATGGAAACCACTAATATGTTTTCTTCATAACTGAGCAGTGAGAGAAATGGAATATCCTGCACTCTTTTCAACTGCCTATTACTTTAGGATAGGGGCAGTGTGGCACGTTAAATGATAACATATTGATTTTTCGTGAGCTTACAGTCTTTCTATATCCCATATTTCTAACCATACATATTATATGAGGAGCATAGCATTCTGAAATGTATATTACCATTATGTGTAAACTCATATATCACTGAAAAGTGTGTACATGACATCTAATAAGTATCCTGCCTCTTTTGAAAGCCTCTTGCTTAATAGGTCTTATCTATATTCTATGTAGACATATTTCCCTGCCATAATTCACACTGCATAGAGATTAATGCCCTAATCCAGCTTTTAAAAAAATTTCTTTATAGTGTTAAGGTATCCTGATATGAGGACAGGCATTTTAGAAAAGTCATGTTTAAATAGTTAAGGAAGCTCTAACATATCCAGCCTCTGAGGCTAAACAGTGGCTCTTTGATTTAAAAAAAAAAAAAAAAAAAAAACAACCCTTTACCTGGGCCAAAAGGCTAAC
>NW_006785225.1:3893243-3917736 GCF_000442215.2 Lipotes vexillifer | reverse complement strand
TTTTTTATTTAAAAAAAAAAAAAAAAAAAAAAGCACACTTGTACTGGCTCAAAATGCTCAGATATTTCAAATGGATATATTCAGGAATTTGCACAAGAAATTTTCTTTCAGAGTCACAATAGTATACATGTAATAAGTTCCTTTGGATTGTGGTAGTCTGGTAGAGTCCAAATGTACTGTGTCAATGTACATTTTTACCCAAAAATGTATATTCAAATCAAATGTGTAAAAGACAAAGTGTGTGTGCACTGATTCAAATGCTGGTGGAGATATGAGTTAATTTATGTGAAATGACTCACTGAATGTGTTTAATCTTCTTAAGCAAGAAAATAAAACAATAACCAAAAAACCCCCAAAACTGACCATATATTTACCATTAACCTGGCTGCCAGCCTGTGATTAGTGTATCATTACTTTCTTGGTTCAATCATGATTACATTTACTTACTGAAACAGCCCTGCAGGGCTCTGGGTTTTTAACTTACAGTGGAATAGACCTGAGCTTGTAAAGAAGGTAAGTCACAGCTTCGGCAGCATGGCTGCAAGTCATATATATATGTGTGTGTGTGTATATATATACACACACACATATATATTTAACGTATGGGGGTATATTAGGACAGAGATATATGCTGAGAAGGCTTCCCCGGCTCCCACAGAAAGCATATAAATGAAGCTCTATGAAATAGTTCTAGGAATACATCTTGGTGGCTGACAGTGTCCTCCTAGAATAGGCCTCTCCAGACACAGATGAATAAAATGGTCTGGTACTGAAGTCTGGGTCCCAGGAGCTAGCACTAGGACAGGACATCCTAGATCCCACCTCAGTCAGTCTAGATTGAAAAGATTTGGGGGGAGGGGAGAGTAACAAAAAGGTCTCTGATCAGAATATGAAACAAAATAATTGCAATTAAAAAGTAAGAAGTTTTCTAAGGACAGTATGAAGGCTACAAACGGGGAACAAAAACAATGTCTTAGAACCAGGTAGAACTGGTCTCCCATCTTTTTTTCCTGGACTATCACCCTCTTTCTCCACATTACTTAGTCATCTGTTTGAGAATCACAGAATGTGAACAAAAGCAACCTGTCTTGAGTGATTTTCCATCCAGAGAAGGGTGAGGCTTGTTTAAATAAAACAGTGACTGGAGCATTCATTTTCACCAAGGCTGGTGTTCTCTGCATGGTCTAGGATGAACACCCATGAGTTCTTGTTCTCTGACTTTCACTTGGCAAGTTTCTTGTGGTTAAGAGCCTTTCTAAACAGAATTGACTGTTTTTCTTCTTTCTTACTCCCAATCTCTTTCCAGTCCAACATCATCTTCTAAGACACCAGAAAACAGTCTTTAATATCTAGTCACTCATGCCCTCAAATACTACAGTCTCAACAAAAGCTATACATCAGACTAACACTGAACATCTCAATGTATGTTAGGCTGGGCTCTATCAGAAGCAGATCCTGGGCGAATGATTCAGTAGTACTGAAATGTATTAAGGAAATGCTCCCAGAAGGAACTAGGAAGGAAATGTGGAGGGCCAGAATAGGAAGGGGAGAAGCCAAAGGTGTGATTTCAGGTGAAGTTCCACACACAACGTGATCCCCAGTACGGCTTAGAAGAAGAAGAAATTACACCTGAGTTCGTGACACTTTGAGGCAAAGGAGATGGGCTTTTGTACTCCCCCACCGACTTTGGTTATGGGATACCCTGTGTTGGGAGGAGAGGGTAGTAAAACTCTCAGTTACTTCTGTATCTTCCCTCCGTTTCGGAGCTTCTCATGCCCAGGAGCCAGCCCCAGAAGGTACCGGTGCTTGCTGTTAACAACAAAGCACACGGAAGTTGAGTAATGGTTTCAAAGGTGTGAGAATATAGATCTCATGAATCTAAGTTGGGTACCAACCAAGTTCCACGATTAGGTTATTTAATTTTCAGAAAATAACATGAGTTCCAGGTGACTGAGAGGTGGGGGGGGGGCATACCAAACTATAAGCTTTTATGTAGTTATTGTATTACAATCCACATTTTCCAGAAGGGGAATGTGAGTCAAAGTGGGCAGTTTCCCCAAGTCACACAGCTTAGGTCAGGACCCACATACTGGACTAAATTAAGAACCTGGCATCTTTCTCCTAGTCCCCTGTGCTACTCTCCATATATGATGCTTGACATCCACTGGATATCTTTATAGTTGCCACAGATACTACTTAGAATCCTGAATGGCAATGATGTCCATATGGTATGAGTAAGAGTTAATCATGTTCCAATCTTCTGATGAACTCTTACTGTTTCACTTCAGTGGGAAACAGACAGCCTGAAATGAAAGTGAATGTCAAAAGAGAGCTGATTCTCAGACAGCACTTGATGCTGAGAGCAGTTGGTTCTAAGTTCATACTGAATTTCTTTTCCTTGTTTTTTCATCAGAAGTTTTAACATTTGGATCAGGCTGTACATTATTAGCCAGTCTATTTTAAACAGAAATATTGATTAAGCATACCCTCTACACTGTTTTTACAATAAAAATAAGCACTTTAATTATATTGAGCATTGATAGACACAAAGTTTTTAGTGATTTCCATATCTCTTTCCAATCCTTATCTTCAGGATTTATATTCATTGTAAATAACAGAATGATGATTTCTCTTTTACCAGAATTGTATTTCTGTCATGACACAGATTTTCTTGTTTTTACCTAAATTATCAAAGTTTGATTAAATTCCCTGTTAAAATTTTCCTGCATCATTATTATGCATATTTATATCTGCTTCTCTGTTGTTGTTTTTTTGAATATTATTTAGAATTTTAATTCAGCTTGCCAACAACTTGGCACTTAAATAAATTTGATATATCCAGGAAAAAAGAAAACATTGGTAGACAGAGATCTTTGTGCAGAAAAGGCTGCTTTGGAATGAGAGTAGATCAGACCTACGCTAAAATAAGTACCATTTTTATTCAAGTAAGTGGTGGGTTTAGCACCTTTACAGAAACTAGAAAAAGATTCAATAAATTTAAGTACCTTGATGTGGATAGCCACAACTGTCACTTGCATTATTGGAACCAGACTAATTGCTTCAGCTACGTTTTTAGGCTCAAGTCTGTGAAATGCTTCAAATTCTTCTCATGTGGGATGTATGGTTCATAGAGTCACCAAGTTTAGAGAAGGAAGGAGCTTTAGGATCTATCTGGCTCAGCAGATCCCATAGTCCATGTAGGTAAACTGAGATTCAGAAATGAGAAATAACTTTCCTACACGGACATAACAAATGTGATGTCGTCAGAAGTTCTTGCAAAGAGTGACCTTTCGAAGACGTATTCCTCCTATGTAATGGCAGACATTATTAAATTCCATCATGATTACTAAAGCATCAAACCAATTTCAGGTTCATTCTCCTCCAGTCCAATCTCCACATTGTACAAAGTTTGGTTTAAATACTTTAATACCTTTATTTGTAGTTACTGTGGCTCTTCCTTAGCATGTACCTCTGTACCTTTCTTATCTCCCCTCCTAACACTACCCACCATCCCTCCATTCCAAATATACCAATAAACACATATATATCAAATGTTTAAAGTTCCTTCTTGCCTCCATGCCTTTGTACTGGCTATTCTCTCTTATAAAACTTTCTGCATTCTCTCTGGCTTTACCTGGCTAAGATAAATCTAATAAACATAGAAATGTTTCTGTCCTTTGTGTTCTCATAACCCCTGCTTATATTTCTACCAGAGGGTATATCACTGACTATTGTGATATTCTACTGACATCTCTGTTTCCATCAGTAGGGTGTATATATCCCCAGAGTGAAGTCTTATCCAAATCTCACTGGAACATAGTACCTGGCATACATGAAATGTTCTGTAAGTGTGTTGATTATTGAAAATATGAAAATGATAATGTTCACACTGTTGACATACCACTCCTCCCTGGAAGGTTCAAAAGAGTCACTTGAAAATGACCATGAAATGTAGGGGTTGTGGGTAGTAAGTGTGATTAATAATCCTCTGAGTCTGCTAATTCACTCTGCTTAATATCTCCTGGTCTTTTGGAGTCCAGTGATAGAAGATTCAGATTCTGAATCTCATTGTGATACTGCTAAATACACACAACCACCCCACTGGTAGGCTGATGGGTGCTTAAAGGCAGAAAAATACTGTTATATATATTTTGTACCATGCATTGTCCAGGATATTTTTGGTGCAAGCAACAACTAGTCAATTTGTAAAAGAGAAGTTCTGGCTCATCTGATTGGGAAGTCTAGAATTGTCACAAAGAAAATCACTGCCAAATTGAGCACCCCAAGTGGTATCCTTGGTATTTGCTCTCCCCTCTCAACTCTGATGCTCTTGGTTAATTTTACTACTTAGATGGGATCTCTCCACATGGCGATGAAGATATCCCCCAATGAGCCTGTGTTTGCCTACTCCCAATTTAGGAACTCCAGTAGAAAGATTCAATTTTCCTGCTATCTGTGACACAATCCTCCCAAGGAAAATCCAATTGATATGGCTTCGGCGATACTAACTTCAGAGACCATCCCAGATCACATAACTATTCCTGTTGCATAAGAGGTGAAGAAAAGGCAGTCCCTCTAAGACCACAACAGTGATATGAGGAGTGTTTCATCT
Organism: Lipotes vexillifer; assembly: GCF_000442215.2. Classification (NCBI taxonomy): domain Eukaryota; kingdom Metazoa; phylum Chordata; class Mammalia; order Artiodactyla; family Lipotidae; genus Lipotes; species Lipotes vexillifer. Next base: position 3,913,124 of record NW_006785225.1, on the reverse strand, counting down.
TAGGAATGGATAAAGGGTGGTGTTTCACTAGGTTTATCTTATGACTGATTAAGCGCCTAACATATATTTTAAAAGAATATGAAAGGAAAGAAGAGGAAATATGGCCAAGACTATTACCTTCTTATTGATCAAATATTTATGACCTTGTCTTCAATTTGCGCAGGCACTGTGCTGGACACTGGGATTAGAATGGTCCTATTTTCAAAGGGACTATCTTTGGAGATAGGAAATCTAAAGGCAAATGACGTCCTTGTTCCAATAAACAATTTCCCAAGCTCACAAATTCTTATATGAGTGTACTCCCCCACATACATATGTACAGTCACAAATACATGCAAAGTGAATTTCCACACACATCCATAGCATTCACATAATATCGGAGAGAAAACTCCCTGTCATGAGTGAGGTTGTTTAGTTTAATAAACACATACCATCTTGGTCAATTATCAAGATGCCTACCTGGGCCTATAATCATCTTTTTATATAGCACACAGTGGACTGTCATTTACTTATTTATTTATTTTGGACTGTGATGATGTCAATGAAAGCTGCTCAGGGAGATATATTTAATGATTTACACTGAGATATGTTTAATATATCAGATATTGGTTTGGAAGCAGGTGAACTAGAGGATATACAATCCTGAGCTAGTTATTAAAATGGAGGCTAGTGTCAATTCTATCTCTTACTAGTTATGGGACCATGAGAAGTCATTTTACCCCTAACTGCTACTATTCTCCATCAGTGAAATGAGGACAATAATATCTGCCTAATGGAGTTGCCATCAGCAAGGTATAGAACCAGTAAAAGAGTGAAAAGCACTACTACATTGCCTGTGTGTTTTTAGATTAGTAATATTTTTATTAATTTCAAGATTATGGATAAAATGTTTAATTAATATTTTCTCTCACCTGTTGTTTATGTCTTAAATGTTTCTAGTGCAGGTTTACAAATGTTCTTCATCATGTTTCTCTTTCTGAAAACAAGTGAAATGGATTCAGAGAGAGAGAGAGATTGGAGTGGGAAATTTGTGAAAGGGTAACTCATGCATCTGAGATGCATGAAGTTCCAAACATTATTCAGCATCATTAGTACTATTTCACACTGGAGATGTGAAGAAGTGCTAATCATACTCACTCACAGATTAACCTAATCACAGAATGTCTACGCTGGGAAGACCATGAGAAGCTCAGGATGGGGAAATGTACAGTACACCTCTTGTTTTCATGGCAGACATATCTAATCCATCTTTACATGCTCTTCTTCACAGTTAGCTTCTACATCTCCATCCAGGGCTTTAGGCAATATGACTTCTTCAGAAAGCCAAACAAGTACTGCCCATCTGCTATACCAAACTGATCCAGCCTGTACACAGTGCAGATGTAAATTCCAATACATGGAGAATCAATTGCCTGGAGGCCAACAGCAAGATACCACAACAACAGATGCAGAGCCACAGTTAGAATAGAGACTTTCCTAATTCCCAATTATGAGGAAAAGGATTTAAAACAATGTCACAAAACCAAAACAAATGTTTGGAACAAAAATGCTTGTGGTGACCTTCAGACATTTGTCCCTTCGGGCATCAGAGAAAAATCCTAGCCAGCTGCTGCGTGAGTGTATCTTGGATAGCAATGTCTTTGCTAGTTACGGAAAGAAGAAATAAACAAAAGACGAAGTATATACTGTAAATAAATCATGTAGGAAGGAAAAGTAGTCAACCATAATTTGACTGAGAGGAAAGTAAGCTTGACTTTTATTTTTTTAATTTTAAAGTTAATAAGGAAGGTTCTCTGAGCTGAGGGGTTTTCTGATAAGTTGGAGACATGATTTAATTAAAACTTGGACTGTCTAAGAAGAATAAAGTGACCTTGATAATAGGTCCAACTCAATGTTTTACAATAATAGTGTTTTCTCTCTTTTTAAAACCTCTGTTAGAAGCAGATACTGCTATGGGTATCATCCATATGTCATATATCACCTAACAACTGTCCTATTTTAAAAATTTAAAAATTTACAAATTGCACAACAAACTAAGCCTTAGGTTGGAGAAATGACTCACCCAGGGTCATTTAACTGGTGGCAGAGCCAGGAATAGAGCATTAATCTACATGATTCCATTGCCTATGCCCTCCCCAACAAGATGAAAGCACTGAATCTTCATTCCCACCCTCCCTCTTTTTTTATTTTTGGTGCACATTATACTAGATTAGTTTATAATGTGTTCAATTATAGTGCATTTTATATACCATTTAATATAAATAGATGGCAGCACTTATTTCGACTCAGAACACATTGACACAAAAGAATACATACAGGTACCAACCTTTTAGTTATTTAAGACCAAATAGGAGATGACTGGTTGAAATTCTTTTCAAAAATTTTGAAATTTTGGGTGTGTAAAATATAAATATGTAAATAAATCTAAAATTCTGAAATCCTCATTAGATACTAAATATGTACTATAAAGTTAGCTATTTTATACATTATTTTATATGTGTTATTGATTATGTGAACATTATCGGGTTGTTGTAATTTATAGAATGCCTCCTCACTAAACACACATTCATAGAACTGGTTTGAGTTTGCAGATGAGGCATTGCAAAGTTCATGGGCATGGATGTCATATAGCTCTGCCCACCTAACACATGTGAGAAACTCTCTTCTGTAGATGGGAGCAATGATGCCTGCATTAAAGAAAAATGATATGGATAGATAGATCGATAGATAGATAGATAGATGAAATGAGATAAAGTGTATAAAAGTATCTGGCTCAAAATGTATATTAGCTATCTTTGGGTTTGACCAGGGATTCTAAAGATAGATGAGAGAACTGAAATCCACAGAAATGGAGAAATGTTGCCACAGAGAAGAAAGGACATGGGCTTCACAGTGAGACAGAATGTGTGGTGGAGATACAGAATGGACATTATGTTTCCAGTGGACGTTATGCTTCCAGTTAGTGAATAAGGACTCAACAAAAAAGGCAGCCATTGTTAGAAAGGAACTCTCCAATGTTCACGCATAGGAGGTAGCAAATATTTACTACTGGACCCTATGTTTTCTTGACACCAACCTCCTGTCCAGCTGTGCCTCCCACCATGTGACCTGAAACTATTAAATTTCTCTGCAATTCAACCTTATTCAAATTTGTTGAATGAGCCTTGTTGCCTTTGTCAGATGGCCTTTGTGTATGTTGCGTCCTCCGTCTGATATTCATTTCATGGATCTACTCAACCATAACCTAATCAATTTTTACTGTACTTGTGCATCTCATCAGAAAAATTACTTCCTCTTAGAAGGTTTCATGGATTCCACTTCTGAGGCCAAATACTCTTAGAGCACCATGCGTTTCCTTCAAGCATTTATCAAAATTAGAAATCTATAGTTATTAAGATGAATATATATTAAAGTATATATATTAAAGTAAGTCCCATCACTAGTCTGTACGCTCCAAGGACCAGGTCCTCAACTAGATGTTTCATTTTCTTATCTCCAAACACCTAACACAGTGACTAGTGCATAATATGCACTCAAAAAATCATTACTGAAAAAATAAAGGAAATAGATTTGTACCCAGTCCTCCCAACTAAGTAGGCTTTCTCCTGCATTTCATTTATTTTTAATAGCTGCACTTTTACATCTTCGGAGAAGCGGCAGCCTTCTACTTCCTCTTACCTGCCTCATGGTACAGAGAAAGACCCTGATGGGCTGGCCAGAGAAAGCCAGGCATGGATACTACTTAACACATGAAACTAATGTTTTGTTGAATTAGCTGACTGATTAATCAGAGGTATTTGTGAATGTAGATGTTGCTCTGATATCTGACTTGAAATATTTGTGGAAAGTTCATGCTCATTCACTGGTAAGCCCTCCCCAGTCAATCTCATTACTGCAGAGATAGATGTGGGGCAGAGAAATCAGGGGTATTGAGACATGTGGTATAACAGCTTCCACCTAATGTTCTGAACAAATAAATAGATACAGGATCTAGAAACTAAATCTTGTAGTGTCATGAACCTAAATTATTAAAAAAAAACAAAACAACTATCTGAAAAAGTGATCTCAATGCTCAAATCCCTTTTATTTTTTGAGGAGGGGGGGAAAAGAGAAAATTTTGCTAAATCCAAGAGGGCAAAGAGTGGAATTCTACAGTTCAGATAATTACTCCAACTCCATTGTAGCCTGTTGACAATATCTACTTAAATTCATCTTAGAGCTGAATTTGACAAGGTGTAGTGCTCTTTGAAAATAAAATGTTTCTAGATATATAACTGGTTGATCCACAAGTTTATTTTCAGTACGCACTATAAGTGTTTCTAAATATTGCTAAACTTTTGCTAAATTGGAAGGCACAAGTTAGGTTTTATCACTACCTGAACCACTGGCCAAATAGTGGTGCTTTGAAAATATTTTAACTCTTAGTTTTTATCAATTGATCAACTATAAGCAGTTTCTTAGATTAAATGAGATCAAATGGGATTTTTTTGTTTTTTGGAGTATAATTGCCTTACAATATTGTGTTAGTTTGTGCTGTACAATGAAGTGAATCAGCTGTATGTATACATATATCCCCTCCCTCTTGGACCTCCCTCCCCGACCCCATCTCACCCACTTAGGTCATCACAGAGCACCAAGCTGAGCTCCCTGTGCTATATAGCAGGTTCCCACTAGCTATCAGTTTTACACTTGGTAGTGTATATATGTCAATCCTAATCTCCCAGTTCATCCCACCCTCCCTTCCCCCGCAACCCCCCCCTTAGTATCCACAGGTCCGTTCTCTATGTTTGCGTCTCTATTCCTGCCCTGGAAGTAGGTTCACCTGTACCATTTTTCTAGATTCTGTATATATGCATTAATATACGATATCAAATGGGATTTGAGGCTGTCAGATTTCCATTTGGCTTTTTCAATCATTATTTAAATTGTGTTTCTGTGTATATAGCAACGTGTTAATTTCTTAGGCAATATATGCAAAAGTGGTTTACGCTGAATTTTCAAAATTAGTTGAGGATGGATAGTTCAACATTGTATCTTCCAAAACGAAGCATAAACTTCATAGTGATATCTCCAAATACTGTTAATGACAAATGGATTTAAACCTGATCTTATGCTTCTAGAAACATTCTGTGCTTACCTGTCTCTCAATAATAGATTTTCTAAGTCCCATAAAGCACATTCATTGCAATAGTGGAAATGACTTTATGTCACTGGTATCATCCAGTTAAGTTTGACTAAAAAGGCTTCTTTCAATTCTTAAAGCCAAGTTTAAATGACCCCTCCTCTTGAGGAGCCTCCTATTCAGGTCACCTTAAGGCCACGTGACCCTTCTCTGAACTCCCACAGTGTACTTCGTCCTCTCTTTTACAAATGGTAGTTTTCACCTTTGGAGATAGTTATTTACCTGGCTATCTTCCCTCTCATAACAGGAGACATATGAGCTGAGGATTGCACGTCTCTAGAATCCTGAGGATTATTAAATAGCATGGATATACAGAGAGAGAACTTGAACCTCCCCTCATTTCTCTCCTAATGCCATGGGGACAAAAGGCAATTTATACAATTTCTATTTAGATTTGCCAATGCTCAGAAACAGGACCAAATGCAGTCAGTATTTGGACCACATTAAAGCTGAAGAGATATCCTGAATTTGGGAAAGCAGGAAGCCTCCTATTCCTCAATGGTGTTTTCTGTTCTAATTCATTAAGGTTCACCATAGTTTCAGCAGATATTTCTCAGGATTATTCACTTCCTAAAAGAGCGGCAATAGAAATATTCTTAAAGATAAAATACACTCTAAAAAAAAAAATCACAGTAAAAATATTTTTAAAAAACAGTTACAAAAAGATTCTTAAAACAATGCAACACCCCACAAACTTCATATATGAGAATACAGAAGCATATTAATGACAAAACAACGTTTTTATTGTATATTAAGTTAAAAAGCATATTATAAACAGAATTTACACATGGCTTGTTTCATTAAAAAAAAAAAAACTAGGAGCATGTGTGAGTATGAATATTCACTAGAATATGATATTTAAGGGCACAGTACCAGGGTTGGATATTCACTAAGCAGAGAGAGTTATTTATGAATTAGATATTACTAACTAGAGAAAGTTACTTCATCTCCCTCTGCTTAATTTTTATTATTTTTAAGGTGTAAATACTAAAAATATCTAGGTCAGAAGACAGAACTTCACCTAGAAGGAAAAAAAAAGAAAGAAAGAAAGAAAGAAATTGTGAGCAGAAACTTAGCAGAAAAGCATGCAGTAAATATTAGGCATTTTATATTTCATATATCGAGACTAAAAACATCTTTTAATAACTGGCTGTCAACGGTTATATTTAGGTGGTAAGTCGTGGTATTTTCTTTTACTCTTATTTTTCCTTCTGGGTTTTCTGATGCTCTCTAATGGATAGCTGTTACTTTTCCAACCATACAAATGCCTATAAAAAATATCCCCTTTAAATTTCTCTAATACCACCTGCACTGAGGACTTTCATTGATTTCTATCAGGGCTATATGGGTACATGGAAAATTTGTTACTCACAATCATACAATAAAATGCCTTCTGATATAACTTTCAAGCTCATGTGATATTAAACTGAACTGCTAGCAAGTGTCAGTCCAACTTTCGAACAGACCAAGAATATTCAGTTTCTAGATATCTAATGGGCACCATATGCTATGCTGATGTGAGCAAACTGATTGTTCCTTAGGCAAACCTACTATGTAGAAGGCAGGGCAATCTACTCAGGGCAATCCCAGCTTACGAAAGGGAAAAATCTTAACTTCCCTAGGGCCTATGGATCATGTTTTGTCCTCTAATACCAACAGCATCTTGCACTATAAAGTCACCAAGTATATATTCAATAAATATTTGTTGAATGAATGCTTGATGAACAAATATTGGGAGAAATCTATAGAAATATTTAAAGAGGCATCAAATCTGTAATGCTGACTATGTTAGACCTCTATTTTTAAACTCTTCCAAGAACTTTGGATGATTTATCCAGGCAGCTGTCCACTTCCCATATGACCAAGTGCATGGAAGTAGAAGACATATGGCTAAGGTTAAATAGGCAGTCTTCAGCTTTATGGCCCAGTGAATATGATGCATCAGGCAAAGCCTGGTGGTAAGAATTCAGTGATCTTGGCCTTCCCATCACTAAGGCAACCTAACAAGTGAGACTGTCTCTGTAACAATTAATTTGTGAATATGACATTGTCCATAAGCCTTTTTTGTATCCGGGACTTTATAATGTACACATATTTAACTGAAAGTATTGATTGATTGCTTTAAAATTTCTATTGAGTACTTAGAGATCTAGTTTCCTGTGATGATTAATTTTATATGTCACCTTGACAGGGCCATTGAGAACCCAGATATTTGGTTAAACATATTTTATGGATATGTCTGCGAGGGACGAACATTTGAATTAGTAGACTCTGTAAAGTAGATTACACTTCCCAATGTGGTGGGCATTATCCAATCCATTGAAAGCCTAGAGTTGAATAGGAAATAATTCTTTCTTTCTGCCTTACTGTCTTGAAGCTGGGCATCAGTCTTCTCCTACATTTAGACTCAGAGTCAGACTGAAATACCACTGATTCTCCTGGTTTTTAGGCCTTTGGACTCAGATTGGAATGATATCATTGGCTTTACTGGGTCTCCAGCTGGCCCAGTGCAGATCTTGGACTCCTCACCCTCTATAATAATATGAGACATTTTCTTACAGTAAATCTCTGTTTTTGCAAAGTGCTTTGTAAAACAGATCACATAATGCTAATTATTATGGACTAATCCCAAATTATCCTCATATGTATATATGGACTGCAATTGTTAATGGTGACAAACAATGCAAAGAACATGTGAGTAATTAAATACTTTAAAATGGTTATGATAACTGAGTTGAATAATCAAGAAAGTCCAGAGTCATAAAGTTCATTGCATGCTTTGTATCACAATTTTCAAGTTATCTTTCTCTGTTCTGAGGTATAGTATATCTGGTTTTGAAGTTTTCTGTTATTTATAGAGTGTGTCCTCCAAGAAATCCCAAGGTATCCATTCTGAGTCCAAATGCTCAGAGAGTGGTATCCTGGACTGTTTTTGAGCCGGAGCTCTCTCTCATTTATATAGGTATCTCAAGAACTGGACACATAGATGTACTAAGAGAATGTTGAACAGACAAAGTAACTTTCTTTCTGTTATTAGTCAAACTTTGTTGAGGCTGTTTGCTTAACAACTTTTATAAGATAATTCCACTTTCATTGGAATTGAAATACTATCCTGTATTATGCTGCATTTCTGGTTTGGACAACATCCCTACTAGGTTGCTTTCTCTGCATGCATATTCTACCCCAATTACCACATTCTAGACACAGAGTTCTTTCCCCCCACCCCCCAGGTTAAGTTCTTTGTTATCTAAATAAGAATAAGGAGGAGGAGGAAGAAGAGGGGGAGGAGGAGAAATAAATTTCCTCAGTGACTGAAATAGTAATTCTGCTAACAGTCTTCATTTATTTTAGGTGCCTTGGTCCATCTTAGGTTCCAGGAGGCAGGTAGTAATTTGGTAAAAGAAAAATAAGCTCTCAGTTCTCTCACTTACAAAGGGAGTTATCACTGTGAACACGTACAGTATGCCAGACAATGTCTTAGAGACATTTTAACATGAAGCATAATAGCTATTTTATTGAGCACCAAGACTGTACAGGTAACTTTGTTTATGTATACAATATCTGAAATTCTCACCCCCAAATCATTTGAATTCTTACTCTTTTGCTGAGTAAACAGAAAGTGGTTACTGTAATGTTAAGATCACAATGCTAGAAGTTGCTAAGAACAGTTTGGAATATACAACATTTTGTTGTCAAAACCCAATTTCGTTACATCATATGAACTTGTTTTGGCACTTGCTCAACTTGTCTGCTTTACTGCCTTCAATAGGATAAAGTCTTTGCTTAAATTATTGGCAGTTTTCCCATTGGCAAGCTCACGAAGATGATGACTTGCCTGCATAACTTTGACACTGAATCTTTCTTTCATATCCTTTTATTTTGTTTGCTAAGAAATTAATAGATTAATTTGCTAGAAAAATAGGAACATTAAGAAAAGCTCTGGGTTCCTTTGCCAGAGTTTCAAAGTGATTTCATCTCTGTAGGGTGTTCAGGTCCATCTAGTTAAATCTTTATGTCAACAAAATTATAATATGCCTCACAGGTTATGCCCTTACATCTTTCTTCTGAAAAGAACGTCTTGTGGCTTTGTGATTTTGAAGCAACATGCTTAATTATCCTGAACTCAGTTTCCTCTCTTGCATCAACCTCTCAGGCCACTGGAGAGGACATTAGATAATTCACATGAATGTGCTTTGAATATGAAATGAATGAATGTGCTTTGCATATGAAAGTTACTTGAGAAATATCACTTTTCTCTTTTTCCTCCTTCATAGGACAACTAGGTAACTATCATTGGTAGGGCTGCCTTTGTATGTTTGTGTGGCGGGGGGTCATGGGAGTATCACTATTCAAGTTGCTCTATAGCACAGAATATTTGCTATACATATTTATTTAATTTTTGATGTTATCCTTAGTGGCAAGAGTCATGTCCTCCATTTTACAAAGCAGTGGGATTCACACAGGAAGTGACAGAGCTTAGGTTCAAAAGCACATCTGTCTGCCTCCAAAGCATTTCTGTTTATCACACAATATCCCTCTCCATGGAAAGCATAGCCACATTTTTTAAAATGCTAGATCATAATTAACATGTTATTTTTAAACAAATCTTCCAGAATTATATAAAATGAAAAACTAGTGTTTTTCCACAAATTCCACTCAGGTCGTGTACTTTGCCAATGAAACAGTCAGTATCCATGCAATGTTCAGACTTCTTTCTTATGCATTGAGAACCAATTCTCACACTGATATCACCTCTTGTCTCTTTTAATACATTAGAGAATAATTGACACTAAACTACTCATCTTATTTTCATTGAGAGATATTTGTCACTTTTCAAATTCCAAATCTACTCAAAAAGAAGTTACTCTAATTATAAAAGATCACTTAATATAGACTAGACTTTCTACATATATTGATTTATTTAATGCTAAAATCTTTCCTTATTCAATGAATATTTACTGAGTACTTTCCATATTTCCAGTGCTGTTTTAGACCCGAGGGATATAATTATTAGCAAATAGACTTGGCTTTTGCCCTCACATCTGTAATAAGCTAAGAGTGATAAAGACATCAATCAAATTAATTATGCACAAGTGTAAAATTCAGCTAGAAAAGTGTTGTGGTGATGTACGTGTTGGTGTGTGCCCCTCAAAAGAGGATTTTTCCTAGTCATGGAGATCAGGGAAGGTTTGCCTGAGGAAGCAGTGATGGAGCTAAGATCTTAAGAATTAGCAAAGTTAATTTGTTGAAGAAAGGAGGAAAAACAACTTTGAGAGAGTGGGAAGAGAATGGGAAAAGAGCCTGTGATAAGAGGGAACACGTTGAGTCAAATGACAGGGAGAGGGTGGAAGAAACATAGGTTGGCATGACACAGTATAACAGGAAGAAAAAGCCCATTCTCTTAGATCAGAAAAAGCTTCTTCCATTTAAATTGAGAAGTGACATTTAATGATAACTTTCTCCTATTTTACTTTTAAAAAGTATCTATCAGAACAAAACTGAAAGCTAGCTTCGATGCACAGTGTGTAAGCAGACTAACTGTACAATTAAAAAAGTAACAGGAATAATGCAATAAAAATGTGGGTGTTCATAAACCTAATTATATAGTGTTCCAAGTAAATGCCCTGGGATTTATATGACATCAGATATTTTTAGAAACCTCAGACCAGCAAATGGTGAGACTTAGAAAGAGAAAGAAAGAAAGAAGACTTAAAAATAAGTCCCCTTCTACATAGTCTACTAAGGCCGTTTGCTGGATTTTCCTCTGGCGAGGAACACATACCTTCCAATGGCAGATGACTGGAGAAAATCTCCCGTTCGCCCAATGCATGCCAAATGAGAACTGTAATTAACTTACTCGGTATAATAGAGGAAAAAAAAAATAAGCAGGAAGGTGAAAACTAATGTGCTTTACCTGGTGAATCTATCCCCAAGTCTCTTTCCCATCCTTGGAGTGCTGTTTACAGGGCTAGTTTTAATATTTTCTGTTGTGATATTTATACTTATGTAGCTGGATTTAAAAGATGAAGTGATGTGACTGCCATCAAACTTTAAAAAATTCAATTTGATGGAACTGACGATGTTTAGAGTTTCCTCTCAAGTACTCTCTGTACCTCAGGTTTGGGTCCCTGGAAGGAATTTGCTCTCCTTTTATATGAAAACAGAAAGTGCAGGTGTGTAGTTGGGGATGCAACGATCACCTGGTGCATGAAGAACGGCATCCTTAGACTCTCCAATCTGAATTGAAGTCGAAACTAGATGGACTATCAAGATCTGAGTTCTAGTTTCTTTATTCATACATAAATGTTTTCCACTGTAAAGCTAATGACTATAGAATCAGTGAAAAGAGAGAAAACAAATCACCATAGTTAATACTGCGGTATGCTATATTTTAAAGTTGTTAAGAATATATATAGATCCTAGGGCCTTCCCTAGTGACACAGTGGTTAAGAATCCGCCTGCCAGTGCAGGGGACACGGATTCAAGCCCTGGTCCGGGAAGATCCCACATGCCGCGGAGGAACTAAGCCCATGTGCCACAACTACTGAGCCTGTGCTCTAGAGCCCGGGAGCCACAACTACTGAAGCTCGCATGCCAAGAGCCCGCACACTGCAACAAAGAGTAGCCCCCAATCGCTGCAACTAGAGAAAGCCCACGTGCAGCAACAAAGACCCAACGCAGACATAAAATAAATAAATAAGGAAGTAAGTAAAAGATAACATAGCAACATAGCTAGTAAGTGGATAAATAAAGATGTTTAAGTTAGAACTATATAGTTGCTAGCAGCAGAAATATAAACTGAATCATGGTGTGTGTTTGTGTGTGTGTGTGTGTGTGTGTGTGTGTGTGTGTGCGCGCGCGCGCATTGGAGCTAATATCAGTAACCTATTAGTGAAAATCAAGCCACCTCAAAACTTAGTGATTTAAAACGGCAAAATTATTATTGCCCAAATGAGTCTGGTGACCACAGCCAGAAAGGCCCTCAGGCAGGTAGATGATGTTGCTTGAATCCCATGTGCACCAGATTAGTAAGTGCTGAGGGGGTAGGGGAAAAATACAAGAAGCATTTGTAACTCGTTGGATTGATTACTCTTGTGTTAAATTATTTTCATTCATTCAATAAAACTAGGTTGAATATCTTTCAGATGACTGCTAGAGAGAATATAAAGGAAGACAAAATAGAAATGAAGCAGCAACAGAAAAGTATCTTAGTGGTAGTGTAAGGTGAAAATTTACTATTAGGGATTCAGAAAAGCACATGCAGATGGCTTTGTGATTAAACACTATATGGTTCTGAGGGCAAAGAAGCCTGTGTGCTCTAGCTTATTCTCACACAGACAGGAAATGGACAGACTCATTTTTTAACACTCCAATATGAAGTTTATCTTCAAGAGGTTCTTATGAAGCTCACAGATAAGCAATAAAGAAAGTTTGATGCCACTCCACTTTGGGAATGATTACTAAGTATTTATTCTCACTCGGTTACTTTGTTACTTCAAGTGTTAACTTCTCCAGAGTTAATACTTCAGTGTATTTTCCATTCAATATTATTTTTTTATCCTCTTAAAAAGAATTATATTGTAAAACCCCTCAAAAGCTGTTAAAACAACTAGTAAAACGTTTCAAACTAAATGCATGCAACCTCTTTATTTTGCAGGCACTGTGTAACAGTAAAACAATACTAATGATTGTTGGTTTGTGGTATACTAAGTAGTTCTGAAAGAGTTATCAAGGAAAAAATATAGAGGAGATATTCTCTGAAGTGTAAGCTTTTACAGAATTTTACAGAATTTTTCTTACTGTTAAAGAAACAATCCAACTAAATGGTTCTACTAAAACAAGAGGCCAGTCAGGTTATGTTCAACTTAGGACCCGGATTCTTACCCATCTAGACCTTTAAAGAAAGGAGCTTAAATTTGTTAGGGGAAACACTGACTGAAACCACCCACCCTGGCCAGGCAAAGAAAGTAACAATATGCATGAGTTATTTTATGACAGGAGATCCTGATAAGGAACATGGAACTAACAAGCCACCACCAACTGGAAGAATAGGGGAAAGGTCAAAAGGAGAAAGGAGACGCCAGTCCACATGTCCTACCAACCTCCCAGAATCCTTCTCGCTGGAATCCATTTTGGCTGCGTAATGCGCGGGCCACCATAAAGGACCCTGAGGCAGAATGCTTGGCCAGAGACAGCCCTTAAACTAATCCTATCACCATAAAACCCGAGACTGCAAGCCACGTGGCAGAGCAGTTCTCCTGCGTTCCCATACCCTCCTGCTCTCTGCCCGGCGCGCCTTCCCAATAAAGTCTCTTGCTTTGTCAGCACGTGTGTCTCCTCAGACAATTCATCTCCGAGTGTTAGACAAGAGCCCACTCTCAGGCTTTGGAAGGGGTCCCCCTTCCTGCAACAAATGGCAACTCTGGTGGGATCTCTTCTTCGCTATGACTGACTGCCTGACCACTCGAGGTACTCGGGGACCAGCTCACCCACCGTCAGACCAGACCCAGTGGCCACAACTGGGACCCTTTTGTCCCTGGTCTCCTCCTGATGCGGATGACTGGCCAGAGTGCCCCGACTGGGTAAGGAACAAGAGATTTTGTTGACTTCTTTCTCCTTCTCTCTCTCTTTCCTCTTTTCAACCCCTCCTATCCTACCGTTTTTTCCTTCTGTCCTGGTCCTGGATGCAGGAGTCTTGTTGAAGGGCCTCAGCCTGATCTGAGAGTCAGAGCCTGATCACCTCCTGTGGGCAGAGATCTCGAATTCTGGTTCTGGTCCGGTATCTGGTTTCTGATAGGGCTGAGTTCCCATCCTCCCTTCCTAGAAGCCCAGGGAAAAGTCCCATAACACCTGGGTGTCTGCAGGTGGCAAGAGACATCTGTAAGGCCACCCTTTTTGTCCCCCCTCCTGCCCCTCTTACCTGGCCTCCTTTCCCCCCTTTGAAATCTTTGAAAACCTGAGATATTTCCATTTACTCTGTTAGTACTCAGATCTGAAGTTCTGTGTCTCTGTAGAAGGTTTTCTGAGAGACTGCAATCTTGTATTTAAGGGAGTGTCTGATCAGGACAGCCAGGCCTGTATGTGTTTTATACTTTGTACTCTGTGTTGTGATTTGTGATGGCCATTCTGCCTTGTGAGATGGGATAACACTGTGTGGCCACCATTTTGTTTAGACTCCAGAGAAAGTTGGTCTAGGTAAAACTCCTGAAAATTCCAAAACTGGTTCTTTTGCAAATACAGTTAGTAAAAGCAAACTTGATCAAACACCTTTTCAGAATTCTGACTCTGGGAACAGGTCCTACTAGGAGAACTTGATTTTCTCTCCCTGTATGTTGAGACCAGGGCTCTTGGGAACACTTATCTAGACCACCTCTAATTCCTGAGATTGAGGGAAAATGGGAAGAAGCCTATAAAAATTTACTTATTCCAACTGTTATTTATAAACTAGTGAATTGTATACTGTGATGTCTGATTCATGACTAAGTTTAGGAAAGGAAGCTAGATCTCTCATTGTGTCTGTCTGGATATATGTATGTCTCAGTATGTGTCTTTGGATAATACTGCTGTTAATTTGTAAATGAACTCTATTTAATTGGCTTAAAGAAAAGTAAGCACTTACAAATCAAACAATTCTAAATACAAGAGAAATTAAGCTAAATAAATTTCAGGTTCACGTGAACTGAGAAATATTCAGTATTAAATTCATATCTGGTATTAATGTTTAAGTTTGTCGATCTAATTAATATACACGTCTTTAGAGTAATTAAGATTTAGTACTTTTATTGTACCTAGGTTTAATAGAAGTTAAGTAAGATCTTATTATATCTGTTGCAAATTTGTCAGCAAGGAAAGTAACTCAATGTGAAGAAACTTTTAAGGAAAGAAAATGCAAATGAGATAAGAGCTTTGGGTGAACTTTTTAGGAATAAAATAAAACATTAATTACTGAACATTAGCTTCCTTTTACAGAGAAACAAAAGATTTAGAACTCTTAATAAATATGTTTGGTGCCACACTGAGATGTTTTATATAAGAAAGCACATTTTTCAACATTTATTATTTGGATTTATGTTTACCAATCTATACAGTGTTGATATAAAGGACAGTTCATGGTTGCTTAAGGAAAGTAGGATGTGTGTTTTTAGTAATGAAGGTATGAGGAATGGAATTGCATTTTATTAAGGGAAAAGGAAGTAGGTCTGACTTATAGGTGGCTGTTTCTGGATGGAAAAATAAAGTGATGAATACAGAAAGAGATAAAAAAATTTGTGGAAAGTGGACCCCGAGAAAACAGTTTCGTGCATGGTCAGGATTGACTAAGGTTAAAATAAATTTAATTGAGTAAATGAATTTTAAACGGGTACAAAATTTGAATTTGGCTTTTCTCTCTCTTAAGAGGACAAGATTTCTTAAAATGTTGAACTGCATTTGACAACAGATTTTAAGTTTCTTTACCTTTTAAGTGATCTGTTCTGTATTTGCCTTTGAAATCTTTATTGTTACTTTGGCTAAGTGAATTAACTTTTGTTTCACAGTGAACTGTCATCCCATCTGACTGAGTGTTCTAAACCCTTTTTGATATTTTTTTGACAAAACTTCCTAAATCAAATTCTAATGAAGTCCTTTTGACCTCTAGCTAACTTTGGGATGCTTCAAAGGGCCCCTGAAACATCCCAAAGAGAAATATTAAACTAATTAGGTTCATTTGGTATGTTAAATTACATGGGAAGTATTGTCAAATGAGTAATAAATCTTCTCAGGTTATATTGTATGGTAAATGTTACTAATATAGATATCCTAGATTTACATGGAGTTCCTAAAATTCTGATATGTCCTGGTCAATATTCTAGTTATTATCTTAAAGTGTTGTTATGTCACAGCAGTCACCAAGTCTCTTTGTTAATTGCATTGTAATCAGATTTAAATGGGCCTTCTCAAGTCTTTTGTCATTATAGACAGTTAAGGTTTCACTCTAATGCCTTTGCAAAAATGCTTCCTCTTCAAGAAGATTTATAGAAAGGACTTTTGGATAAATACAAGTTTCTGACTTTCAGACCATAATGCTGAACTGGGTAAGAAACTGAAGAATTCTAATTAAAAACCTGATGACTTCATAAAGCTGTTAACAAAAAGGATTAGTTACATAGGACTGAGTGAACTGGCGAATATGGTTATAATTTTTATAGTTTCTGTCTGAAAAATTGCTGGTTTAAATATGTGTTTTCCAGGTATACGGAAACCTTCCCCTCAAACTCATTAAGACTTACAGAAATTTGGTAAATTATACTTTTGTAAGCAGAATTGAAACATTTATCTTTTTCTCTCTATATGCTCTCTCCAGAGATTGGAAACTCTTAGGTTCCCAGCAGCTTTGTCAGATAAATTAGGAAGGCTACCTCACTAGCAGGTACAGAAATCCCAAGGTATTTTGGAGACCTCAAAAAGGGAGGAATTCACCTACATCTGTTAGGCAAAAATCTGTGATAAGCCCTTGGCATGACGTTCCTGGCCCTGAGAGGTCATTTAAAAGTCCAGTCTGAGACTCCTTATAAAAGTTTCAGCATGTTTAGATGATCAATTACAGTTATATAAATCATCAGGCCAAGTATTGCAAACAAATCAGTCTTAATTTGGTTACATTCAGTAGAAAAGAGGGTAATTTTAGAGAGAAAAAGATTGTTTCAATGAATGTTAAATCCCAGTTTTATTAATGGAGATCTGTATTTACTAAGACTCACCTCCCAGTTAGTTCTTTGCTGCTATGTTATATTAATGTAAAGTTTAATTGAAGAACACTCTAAATTTTTTTCTGACGCTTATCTCAGTAATCTATATTTGCATGAAGATCAGATGCCCCATGACCTACACCAGGGGATTATGCACACTGGAAAAGACATAATTTACAGGACTATCTCCAACCTGGATGGAAGGACCCTTATCAGGTACTCTTAACTAGCTCATGCACAGTGAAACTGAAGGGAATTGACTCTTGGATTAATTTCCACTCACAAAGGGCCCCTGCACTGGACTGGCCTATAGAAAGGACAGCTGACTCAAACTCACCTTAAAACAACACACAAACAGAGGAGAAACTACACTCATCCTAGGACAAAAAGAAGACAGCATCAGAAGAAGACAGCTTGCCCAAGATCCTCAACCTGACTCGTATGATCATTTACAATGTTGTCTTGACTTCTTGGACCCTTGCTTATGAATCAAATGTTTTCCTGTCATGGGCACGATCCCATGCTAGTTTTAAAAATCAATCCAATTGTTGGGTTTGTGGCCAATTACCTGTGTCCAGTACTTCTGGGTTACCTTCGTGAATTTCTCCACTCCAAGGCTCTAATTGGTTGGCCCCGAGGAAGTTTACTTTAAAAGAAAAATTACAGTCATGTTCAGGTAACTATTGATATTACTAGGTGGAATCCCCTCACCTGACCGATTAATAATGCCTGCTCTGACTGTGGCCATAAATATGAGTTTTCCATTACTCAAGCTCAATCAGAGCAACATGCAAAGTTTCAGCCAAGGAATAAGATCTTCCACAATCATGGGATGGATTTATGTAGTTAATACCAGGCTATGGTAATTTGAGTTTAAAGGTTCCTCTATGTTGGGAACAATTAAATCATACTAAGGATAATCAGTCCAGTAACACTAGGAAACTGGGCTGGGTGCCTTATGGACAATGCCAATATAAAATTTCCCTTAAAGATAAGGATTGGTACAGAACAGACTAAGTCAGATGACCTGGGATGCACCTAATGGAAGTTCTTAACTTATATTCTTGCTTATGACCTTACTAATCTGCTAGCTATATTGTTTTTCTTGTATTGCCTGTTTTACAAAATTGTTGTTTCTTGTATTACCAAATGTGTGAGTGAGCCTCTGATAAAATGATTATATATAGTTCCATACAAGATCAATGATGGTAACAGTGTAACTCTAGATATGGGAAGAAGCAACTAGAGGGAATATTTTCCTGAACCATAAGAGACTAGAGTAGACAGGTGGTCTGGAGACTTTTTGGCTACTTGTAAGGCCTAGTCCAATAATAGCAGCATGTTGAGTGGCCTATCAGTGAAATCCTCACCAGACCTGGGAATAAGCATTCTTAGCACCATGGGGCAAAATGGTCATGAAAGGCCCCCCAAACCATGGTCAAATTTATGACCCTGAAGGGGCTCTGCCAACTGAAAATGGCCATCTGCCTCTGCAAGGATTAAGTCAATGCTCACTGCAGCCACTGACTTTTGACAACCCCTGAAAGGAATTCAGGGTGGAGATCAGGAATGAGGTACTCTGTGCTCTGAGAAAATATGGCAGAACAGGCCTTCAGATCGTTAGATATTTTCAGGAGAAGATTTTATGAGCCCAAACTCTTGCATTTTCTCATACCTAGAGAAACACTAACATCATTACTGGTGACATCTGCTTTGGCTCTTAAGGGGAAAATTACAATTAGAAGTCAAAATGGGGTAGCTATGGTTCAGAATCCAATGAAATAACTAGGTGACACTATGGGTGTGATTTCAGACAAGTTCTTGTATTGCTGAAAACTTGAGTTTTCTGAGCTGTGTTAGACTTGGGATGCCACCAACCATTCTTAAAACAATGTCTGCTGGCATCTGGTAACTGCAACCTTACTTTTTAAAGGTCTTGTCTTATACTTATTAAATTTTTAGACAATAAAATTGCTTTAGGTTAGATATTAACAAAAGAGAGGAGACATATATGATGACCAGTAGCACCTGTTATCTATGTGTTAATACCACATAAAAGTTAAAGCCTACTTAGATAAAACTGGACAACTGGCTCTCCCTTGAAGTGCCAGGTCCAGACTGGGTTTCAGGCTTATTCTCCTGAAAAGAAATGAGATTTATTTTGTGTATTAAAATTCCAGTTGTCACTCCTCCAGCTACTTCTAATTGGGTCTGTTACACTAAAATGGCAGACCAAGGGATTGAGATTTTAATCATACAAAACTCAGATCCAGGACTTAGAACAAAGAAATATTTCCAATTCAGTGTCTATTCTCCAAATGAGGCAGGACTATGCCCCATGTTAGCAGGAAGTGACCAGAGCCATTGTTGCCCAGTTTCCTGAATTAAAACTGAACAGGGCTCTGTGGGCTCCAGAGTACAAATCCTTTCTGTGTCCTGTTTCTTGTCTGTAGTAATATAGGGTTCACTCATCCTCCTGACCTTCCCTGAGTTCCAAAGGGCATATTCAGACAGTTGCTAATCAGGGAAGGGAGGGGATACAGAAGCAGGGAGGAGCAATCAAATGGTGGTACAGCCTTGGGGCAGAGTCCTGGTTCCTCCTCAAGGAATATGTATAACAATATCTTTGAGTTCTTCTGCAGAACTGGGGCCCCCAGCCAGGTGGAGGATGGTAATTTCAGGCTGGGTGCAAGATTCCTGGAGCACCGCCCTGTTACCCTACCACCAACCAATCAGAAGAAAGTCGCACATCGTGCAGCTCTCACCCCAAATTTTGCTTTCCTATTCTGGGCCCGGTGATGACCATCTTGTTAGCCCTCCTGTTTGGCCCCTGTCTGTTTCATCTCCGACAGAGTCCAACAGTTTCAGGCTAAATTGTTGTTACTACAATGGTAAATGCCAGTTTTGAGTACAGAATACCTCAGTTTAGATCAGGTGGAGAGAGACTTCTACTCTATGAGGCAGGACTATGCC